>NW_028270189.1:36373211-36536112 GCF_037043375.1 Chiloscyllium plagiosum
GTTGTGTTAGGTAAGGGGTAAATGTGGGGGTATGGGTGGGTTTCGCTTCGGCGGGTCGGTGTGGACTTGTTGGGCCGAAGGGCCTGTTTCCACACTGTAATGTAATCTAATCTAATCATATCCAAGGGAAAACTAACTTTGCTGTTCGCCTTATCGAGAGCACTCTTGATTTTATGAATCTCTATAAAGTCATCTTCGACCTCCGATGCTGCAGTACGACAAGGCAAAGCCGACACAGTCTCTGCTCGTTATATTAAAAATCCAGTCCTGAGAACATGTAGACTCTTTGTTGCATGAGGCCAGACAGAGTCGAATGTAATCCAGCCGCCAGAAACATCACCGACTCTCAAATTCTTGATGCTTGGTCAAATAGTTTCGGAAAAGGTATCGTCCTCTTCACATATGGAGAGTGAACATTTGGTCTCTCTGTCTCCACAATAAAAAATGATGTGAAAAATTCGTTTATTGCCTCTTCCATCTGATGAGCTCAAAAGCAATGTCCACCTCCTTGATCTTTCAGGTAATATTTCTTGCGTTGTTCTCTTGCCAGATATGTACTTGTAGACCCTCTTTGGATTATCTTCAGCCCTGGAAGATTAAATTATTTCATATCCCCTCTTTCCTTCCTGGTCTGCACTTTATTGAAGTCCCGAAAAGAAATTCACTTGAACCCTGTTGTCTGTCTGATATAGGATACTCTTTCGTTTTGATTTGTTCCTCAACACCTTTATTCAACAATGGTCACGTCTTTTGAGTGTCCAGCCTGACAAATTCAGCTCAGTTGACAGCATATCTGCCACTGGGAAAATGTTAATCTATGATTAAAGTTGGAAGAACAGAGCATTAGAAATGCATTACAGTTTAAAATGGATTCCGCATAGCTTTGTGCAGACGAAATCAGACCTAACACGTTTACAAGTATTTTCAGATCGTAACAAGCACAATACATTAAGGGGAATACAGTAAATGGAATATATCTGAATTTCTAAAAATATTCTGAACGGTGTTTTATACGATAGCACTTCACAAGCATAGAAGCATAAACCAACACAGTTGGGGGTATGTATTAGTTGAGGATTGGGGAATAAATGGAGAGGCGAGGTAATGAGGGCATTTTCATGATAGTAAATTGTAACTTGCAGATTCCCGGAGCCAAAAATATTGGTGCTACAGCTGTTGACAACATGTACTAATCACCTGTACAACATAAGTCAATGTACTGTTGCTCAGTTTGGAGATGACACAACATAGATATGGAAGCAAGTAATGAGGGCAGCACAGCAACGTTGTGGACGGACAGAATCAGGATAGACAAGTGGACAAAAACGTAGCAGCATATAATATGCAAAAAAAAGAGGTTTATGCGTTTTGGCAGATATAAATATTAAGTGGGGAAATACACAGCACAAAGCATCAGCATACAGAGCACTTCGCTTCCTTGTACATGAAATATGAGAAGTTAGCATCCAGTTTCAGCAGGTAATCGGGAAGTCAAATAATTTTGTTTCACTTTACTTAAACGGAATGGGGACATATGTATTTTTTTTTTCAAAATACACATGGCATTAGTCAGATCAGAGCTGGATTAATGTGAACAAATTTAGTCCCGCTATTTTAGGAATAGCAGGTCAGGGAAATTTAACACAAATCATCCTGGATATGGGAGGATATTCTCGGGAGATGAAACTGAGAATATTGCCCCTTTACTCATTGGAATGTAGAATAATGTAAGAAGACTTTACTGAGATACATTAGATTATGAGGGACATGATAGGATAATTTAGGAGAGAATGATTCGCCTTGTCTGAGAATCGAAGACCAGAGAACATAATCTCAGAGTAAGTAGTAACCTATTTAAGAAAGATGTGGAGAAATTTCTATCTCTTCGAGCCGACTGAATATGTGAAAGTATTTACTGCAGGCCGCTCTAGAAATTGGCAGCTCAGTGTATCCAAGATTACACTGAGATTAGAGAGGGTGGTAAAAAAGGAGGGGGTGTGGCGTTGCTAATTAGAAATGGTATAATGGCTGCAGAAAGGCAGTTCGAGCGGGATCTGCCTTTGGAGGTAGTATGGGCTGAAGTCAGAAATAGGAAAGGAACAGTCACCTTGTTGGGTGTTTACTATAGGCCCGCCAATAGCAGCAGAGATGTGAAGAAACAGATTGGGAAACAGAATTTGGAAATGTACAGAAGCCACAGGGTATTAGCCATGGGCGATTTCAACTTCCCAAATATTGATTGGAAGCTCTTTAGATCAAGTAGATTGCACGGGGCGGTGTTTGTGCAGTGTGTCCAGGAAGCTTTTCTAACTCAGTATGTACATTGTCCGACCAGAGGGGAGGCCATATTGGATTTGGTACTCGGTAACGAACCGGGACAAGTGATGGGCTTGTTAGTGGGTGAGCATTTTGGTGATAGTGACCACAATTCTGTGACTTTCACATTGGTTATGGAGAGAGATAGGTGGATGCAACAGGGTAGGATTTTCAATTGGGGGAAGGGTAAATACGATGCTGCAAGACAGGATCTGAGGAGCATAAGTTGGGAGAATAGGATGTCAGGGAAGGATGTTATTGAAATGTGGAACTTTTTCAAGGAACAGATACGTCGTGTCCTTGATATGTATGTACCTGTCAGGCAGAAAAGAGATGGTCGTGTGAGGGAACCTTGGGTGACGAGGGAGGTTGAATATCTAGTAAAGAGGAAGAAGGAGGCTTACATAAGGCTGAGGAAACAAGGTTCAGACAGAGCGTTGGAGGGATACAGGATAGCCATGAGGGAGATGAAAAAAGGGATTAGGAGAGCAAAGAGAGGGCATGAAAAATCTTTGGCAGGTAGGATCAAGGATAACCCCAAGGCCTTTTATGCGTATGTGAGAAACATGAGAATGACGAGAACGAGGGTACGTCCGATCAAGGACAGTAGTGGGAGACTTTGTATTGAGTCGGAAGAGACAGAAGAGGTCTTGAATGAATACTTTTCTTCAGTATTTACAAACGAGAGGGACCGTATTGTTGAAGAGGAGAGTATGAAACGGACTGGTAAGCTAGAGGAGATACTTGTTAGGAAGGAAGATGCGTTGGGCATTTTGAAAAACTTGAGGACAGACAAGTCCCGCGGGCCTGACGGGATATATTCTGGGATTATGTGGGAATCAAGAGAGGAAATTGCAGAGCCGTTGGCAATTATCTTTTCGTCTTCACTGTCAATGGGGGTGGTGCCAGGGGACTGGAAAGTGGCGAATGGTGTGGCCCTGTTCAAAAAAGGGAATAGGGATAACCTCGGGAATTACAGGCCAGTTAGTCTTACTTTGGTTGTAGGCAAAGTAATGGAAAGGGTACCGAGGGATAGGATTTATGAGTACCTAGAAAGACACTGCTCGATGAGGGACAGCCAGCACGGATTTGTGAGGCGTAGGTCTTGCCTTACGAGTCTTATTGAATTCTTTGAGGAGGTGACCAAGCATGTGGATGAGTGTAGAGCAGTGGATGTAGTGTACATGGATTTTAGTAAGTCATTTGATAAGGTTCCCCATTGTAGGCTTATGCGGTAAATCAGGAGGCATGTGATAGTGGGAAATTTGACCAGTTGGATAGAGAACTGGCTAACCGCTCGAAGTCAAAGAGTAGTGGTAGATGGCAAATATTCCGCCTGGAGCCCAGTTACAAGTGGAGTTCCGCAGGGATCAGTTCTGGGTCCTCTGCTGTTTGTAATTTTTATTAATGACTTGGAAGAGGGAGTCGAAGGGTGGGTCAGTAAATTTGCAGACGATACAAAGATTGGTGGAGTTGTGGATAGTGAGGAGGACTGTTGTCAGCTGCAAAGGGACTTAGATATGATGCAGAGCTTGGCTGAGGAGTGGCAGATGGAGTTCAACCCTGTCAAGTGTGAGGTTGTCCATTTTGGAAGGACCAGTAAGAATGTGGAATATAGGGTTAACGGTAGGGTTCTTAGTAAGGTGGAGGAGCAGAGTGATCTTGGGGTCTATGTTCATAGCTCTTTGAAAGTTGCCACTCAGGTGGATAGAGCTTGTAAGAAGGCCTATGGTGTATTAGCGTTCATTAGCAGGGGGATTGAGTTCAAGAGTCGTGAGGTGATGTTGCAGCTGTACAGGACCTTGTTAAGGTCACATTTGGAGTACTGTGTGCAGTTCTGGTCGCCTCACTTTAGGAAAGATGTGGAAGCTTTGGAGAGGGTGCAGAGGAGATTTACCAGGATGTTGCCTGGAATGGAGAATAGGTCGTACGAGGATAGGCTGAGACTGCTAGACCTTTTCTCATTGGAAAGGCGAAGGATAAGGGGTGACTTGATAGAGGTTTATAAGATGATCAGGAGAATAGATAGAGTAGACAGTCAGAGACTTTTTCCTCGGGTACCACAGAGTGTTACAAGGGGACATAAATTTAAGGTGAAGGGTGGAAGGTGTAGGGGGGATGTCAGGGGTAGGTTGTTTACCCAGAGAGCGGTGGGGGCATGGAATGCGCTGCCTGTGGGAATGGCAGAGTCAGAATCATTGGTGACCTTTAAGTGGCAATTGGATAGATACATGGATAGGTACTTAAGCTAGGACAAATGTTCGGCACAACATCGTGGGCCGAAGGCCCTGTTCTGTGTTGTATTGTTTTAGGTTCTATGTTCTATATTCTAAGACTGTGAGAAACAGATTTTAATCAGCAAGGTATTCAAAGGTTAGGTGCTATTGCAGGAACGTGAATCTGAGGATTATCAGATCAACTGTAATCTCACTGAATGGTGAGAGCAGACTGCACAGGTTGAATTGACGACTTCTGCTCTTGCATCTTTCCTTTCTGGACTTTCAATTGTTTCTGTTTTTCCTTTATCAGTGAATTTACCGGGCATTAGAAGAAGATTTACAGTGCGAAGGCTTAAAACCAAATATCACTTCAGTATCTGATGGTGTTGTCAAGTTGATTGTTGCCTGAATATGATTCGCTTTTGAACATGAAAGGGAAAAGCATCATTCACAGTGTGGGGAAGCTGTACACGTGTTGTACGTGTGGGCAGGGCTTCACCAGATAATCTGCCGAGTCCGAACATGAATACAGTCAGACGAGGGAAAGACCATTCGTCTGTTTCGAGTGTGGGACAGAATTCACTTGATCCACTACGTTGTTATAACAACAGCAAGTCCGCATAGCGGAAATGTCTTTTAAATGCCCTGAACGTGGGAAGCGGCTTAAAATCTCTGAGAATCTGTTGACCCATCAATATGTTGACACTAATGAGAAACGTCATTTGCTCCCAAACTGGGCCTGGATTAAAGTGGTTAATTGGACTCTCTGTGCACGCGCCATCTCACTGTGGGGAGAGGCTGTTCACCTGCACGAGTGTGGAGGAGATTTGATGTGAAATCCAACCTACTGAAACAACAGCAAGTTCACAAGTGAACAAAGTGCCTCGTTTTTACTGTGTTTCATCGTGTGTCAAAGTCTCAACCAAAAGTTTTGGTTTGAAGTCCAGCTTACTGTGGAGCTGTTCCAAAGAGTTTAATGTATAGGAAAGGATTAGAAGGATACGGGGCAATGGCAGGGAGATGGGGTTAGTCTGGATGCACATTTTGGTCGGAATAGGCCACTTTGGACCAAAGGGTCTGCCTCTGTGCTTTAGGACTCTATGACTCTAACAACCATTGCTTGTCTCCCACTGAATGTCATATTGTACTTTCCCAATTCACTGGAGTGAACTTGACCCTCCACCCTGTAGGCTTCCCTGATGTTTGACAACCATGATCAACATTCGATATTATATGCAGATGCCGTGTAAAATGCAACATATTAATGTCAAATTTCCTGAGAACAAGATTATTAATTTGTCCTTCTGAGCACACATCACCAAATCCAAAATAACATTGTCTCTAATTTGGATTACAACATACTCTTCCAGCTACCTGATACACACTTCTGTAATTTATTTTTCACAGCATTAGCAGTCACTTAGTTTACGCAGTTTAGATGTAACATGAGATAATTCAGTATTACTGCAGCACCAACAATACCAATTTTCCACAGCATAAGATATACAAAATTTGCACGCCAATTTTGCACGGCAGAACACTCCAATGCTTGTTTCTCATTGATAAGATCCTCCCAAACCGATTCCGTGGGATCTGAGGGACATGTCGGTAGCATTATTAGCGACAGACTTAGAGAAGACGTTCATTGAGGCTCACCTCGACGCTGAGATGATTTGAAGAAATGTCCACGAAGTTTTTTATCCTCGTTCTACCAGGATAAGTATCACCGTATTCTCTCTGCTACCTCACACTCACTGTGTATCTGGTATAGCACCTACCCCCGAACAAGGCTTGCGCTCTATCTCCAAATAAAGTTCATGTACTTCCAATCACTGTTGAATTCAGCACCTTCCTTCCATCATTTTGTCTGTCGCCTATGCAATACACCCACACCAATAACACCTTATGGATTCTGCACTGTGGACTGACTCCCTCCAGACACCTCACCATTCAGCAACACTCCCCCCGCACCACCACCTTCAACATTACGAACAGCTCATTCCCCACTTCCCTTTCTCCCATTCCAGGATAAACAGCCTGGAACAAGACAGAAAGGGCCAAGCCGGGTGGTGGAGTGTCCGATATCCGTTCCCATTCCTCCCCTCTCCCCGCCATGTTGGTAGGACCTCTGCACGAGCCAGAGAGGACCGAGTGAATCGTATGGAGATTCTGTAATATCCACCTCCTACCAACTGAGTAAGAAGCAATGTTTTGTGGAGGGCAATTCTCACTTTAACCGCTCTGTCTTTTCCGCTATTTCTTTCCCTCCCAAAACAACAAATATCTCATTGCAGAAAGATGGAGACACAGAAATACTTAGAGACATATGTAAACACCACAATATACTAACATTCACAGCACATGCAATGAGATGGACCCGCACACATGTAGAGGCATACAGAGACATACACAGTCACACACAAACAGATAAAATGCAGAGGCTAATACACGGAGGAACAAATGTATGCACACAAATACACAGACACACAAATACATGAACAAACACACACACACACACATGCAGATACACAGAAACGCAGGCACTTGTGTCTATAAACGAGAGATAGATAGGTTTTTGATGAATAAGGGTACCAAGGGTTACCGAGAGATGTCACTAGAATGATGTTGAGAAACCTCTAAGCCAATATTAAATGACATTCAGATTCGATGCGCCGAATTGCCTAATTCTGCTCCTTTTTTTAATGCTCGTGTGGTGTTATGCTATGTGGTATTCTCTTCCTGGGACAGGAGCAGAGAATGAGTTTAATACATATTTGATTGGAAAGAGTCAGTGGTAATATTGGACAGGTTTAGGGTGCTGTATAAGTCTATTCCTAATTACTCTGTCCTTCTGTTTCAAAAAAGGTGACAATTTGTTGTTAGTTTAACACAGTTTTAAAATCATGGGTCCTGCAATGAAATAAGGATGTTCCTTTCCCTTTCGTGTTGTGCTGTCTGTGGTGCCCTTTTCCTCAGGGAGCAGTAAAGACGCGGTTTTTTTAAGATATTCAAGGCTGACCTCGAGTGATCTTTCCTGGACAGGAGAGTCAATGTTTATGGGGAACAGACCAGAGATAAATGGTCAGAACATTCGGATCAGCCATGAGCATTCTGAATGGTGCAGCCGAATGGCCAACTTCTGCTCCGATCCATTAAGTTAGTCTGCAGATATAGCAAGTGGTATGAAATGACGTTGTTGCTGGGAAAGGGTAGCGGGTTTAATCGTAGCAATGTTTTACTGCATCTGGACAGCGAGACTGCAGATACAGGAGGTCAGAGTCGAAAAGTGTTGCCCTGGAAAAACACAGCAGGTCAGGCACGATCCGAGGAGCAGGAAAGTCAATGTTTTGGGCATAAGCCCTTCATCAGGAATGTGCCCGAAACATGCCTCTCCTTCTCCCTGTACACACGTTCCTGGGAGGCCTTTTGATAAGAAGCATTATCAGTTTAGGTATTGGATGCGAAATATTTTTGAACTATACACGATTTTGTGAAAAATTCGCTGGATACATATTTTATCTTGTTAGGGTGTTTGAAACTGCAGAATAAATGTTAAGAATAAAATGTGTTGATTGATAAAAATGCATAGGTGTGTACTGCACCTTTTATAGAGAGTAAAAGTTGGCAAGGACTTAACAAAGTCAGAGCGTGCTGATTTTTTTTAAAAAGGTAACATTTGACTGAAAGAAACAGTTGAGCTGAGTGCTATGGTATACAACAAATTCGATTTAGGCCAATCAGTTTAACTTACGCCCCAAGAAACCAAAATCCACACGAATTTGAATTTTAATGCTATAAAATCAATGAGACATTCTGGTGTTTTGTGGTATAAAATTGGGCATTTTGAACAGTTAGCCAGGGCGGCAAAAAGCACTAATAAATGCAGACTGCCTGCAGAATCGCTCTTTGAAAGGTACCTGTTTCTATGAAATCTGTGCAGTAGAAGACCAAAGAAAAGACCCGGGAAAACCTACAGATGAAGATTCACAGGAAAATCGACATAACTCGCTGAGGGTTTTGAAATTCATTTTTTTTTGTAAATATTAATCGGGTGGTTTTATTGGATCAGTACATTGCTGTAGAGTAGGAAGTCGATAAACTGATCAGACCAGGATGAGTACAGTGTAGAAAGTTCTTGTTTAATATTCTCTTTTTTTTCTTGGAGTTAAAGAATAAACTATTCTTGCTTTCTATAGATAGTGGGATTTGGTCGTTCTTTGTCACTCACACTTTTACAGACTATGAGGCGAGGTGATTCTTTTCTGTGTGTCTGGTTTAAATTAGCAGAAGGGCTTCGCATTCTGTCGTAACATTGATTTTAACGCAGATATAATGAAGACATCAACCGATTTCTTAAAATTATGCAGACACATGTAAACATGCCATGAAATTATGCAGCTGGGATTTTGTTTTTTTTTTGCTCAGAAAAGGCACTGTGTACAACAGCAGTAATGATGCACTTGTATATAGGATCTTATCATCCATTGCAGAGAATTTTCAAGGAAATCACACGTGGTCCTTTTTGGTGTTCAGTTGGCATTATTGCATATTTTAACACAGGGAGTGATGAAAATGTTACCTGCCACAGAAGCAGCAGCCTAATGCCCCCCTCTCTCATTTTCTTCCACCTGACAAGAGAAAAATATCCTGCGTCATCTTTAACAATCGTGTAGGTTTCCTGATGAAAACTTATTTGGCATCTTTCCACTATCTGACGTAAAGTGAATTGAAACAAATCCAACTGTTCCAGGGAGATAGCCCATTACCAGCCGCTTGTGTGAGCGGAAGAACTTCAGAGGACCGAATAACATTTGGGACATTCTGTCATCTTTCCATTTGTTTAGAGTTTAGTTATTAAAGAACTCTGGAAAGCTTTCATTTTTTTTGTTTTGTCTTAAAATGTGTGTGTTCATGTGTGCATGCAGCTGCACGTTTGTGTGTTTGTCACATTTTTTCTAGAAGATGAGCCAGGCTGACACTTATATCATTGGCCTTATCACTAAACTTTGAAATTTATTGTAACCAGTGGAGGAGTGTGACTGCAAAAGGAATCAGTGACCCTGTAACATTGGTTGGAACACGAATGAGAAATTCTGAAAGAGCTGTAAAAGTGGGAATTCCCTTTCCCAGAAGTATGTGATGTCTAGGTGTTTGTATTGAACAGAGAAATGAATGAATGGAAATGGTACATACAGAAAAGTGCTGCTAAGACCACAACCAGATCAGCTACGAACTTACTACCTGGTACAGCAGTGGCAAAGTGGTTAATGACCCACTCCTGCTCCTCACTCAAATGTTCCAATGTTCTATTCAGCCCCGCACAGGAGCAGATGGAGGCCACTTGCGCCAAATACCTGGTTCACAGTAACATAGGATATCATTCAGTTCCTCCAGACTGACACACACAGCTTGGTGTGGGTTGGAAAATGTTATTGGGTAATACAAGCTAGGTGTAAAAGACACCTCTGGTATCTTTACAGAGTGTTTCCGCTCTACAACCTCTGGTTCATTTGTTGGTCATCAATGTTTTTCCCCCATCATTCGATCAGAAGTGAAGATATTCTGTAGAAATCACATACAGCTTCAAAACCTGGGCAACATTCAAGCTCATGTTGTTAACGTGTAAGTAACATTCATGTGACAGTACTGCTAGACCCTGAACACTTGCACAGGATAAAAAGAGGAGTTCTTTCAGCATGTTAAACAGGTTTCACAAGAATGTGAGAAAGCCATTCAGCCCATCGAAACTATTGGATAAGCAGTGTCACAACCAGTTCACTCTCTCCTGCCTATTACACCTGAAGAGATTTTTTTTTAAAAAATGCAAATATTGGAAAGCAGGCGGCTGGAAGACCACACCAAGCAAAGCAGCATCAGGAAGTGGAGAAGTCAACACCTTGGGTGTAACATTTCTTCAGGGGTGGGGATGGACGTAAGGAGGTTTACAGATAAAGTAGCGGCGTGGGGAGGAGGAGGTGGTGTGGTGAGGTGGGATAGATCAACACTGGTAGAGGGTAACACTGGATCAGTCGATTGGAGGAATGAATCCCGTTAGAAGCTGGAAGAAGGGTGGATCCGAGGAACGGAAGGGAGGTGGACGTGCTGGGAAGGAAGGGGTAGGTGATGGGATGGGAGTGGGAGGGACTGGGAAGTGAGTCAGAAGATTGGAAAGGAGGTTATTTGAAATTGGAGAACTCAGTGATCTCGAGACACTGACACTTCAAAAGAAGAGGCCATTCAGCCACTCCAAACTGTGATACTGAAACAGGAGGATGTCTTTGATGCTGCAACATGACAAACTAATGAAGTAGAGATTGCACAGACAGACTGCTCCATGTTGTTCCTCCTAGCTCCATTGCTAATGGTACACAAATGTTAAGTTAACATGGTTTGCTGATCGTGAGGAGGGAAAGTGAATGATTTGCACCAAGTTCCAAGGAGGCATCTTCCCTCTCCGAGATGTATGGACGAGTCTAGACCATTCAAAACATTCGGAAGCAAACAGCCCAGAGCATAACTTTGAAATTTGTTTCATTAAGTGTACGATGAAAATTACCTCATGTAATTTAGCTACGTTGACGACTGGATTCTAAAATAGACAAAAACTTTATTCACAAAAGTACACAATGAAACACAAAGAACAGAGTAAAGAACACCTACAGATCTCAACTTATCTAGCTAGACTTAATTATGCTGTTCCGAATGCATATAACAGTCCCAATAAGCAAACCCCCTTTGAAAACCAGTATAAATGGAACACATGCTTACAGGGTGAAGATGAACGGAAGAAAAGAGAGACTTTCCACACAGCTCCCTGTTGAACTTTCCAGTTCAAGACTCAATTGAAAACTGCTGAGCTCCGCTCAGCTCAGATAGTTCAGCTAAAAGAGCGCATCACTCCCCTTTCATTATACAGGTCACTTCTAAAACATGACCATCCAGGCGCGTCCGGGCGATGTTGAGTACCTCCAACCATGATGGGTGGGAGAATAGAACTGGCATTGAATGACAGGGACACCATGAGGTGGGGTGGGTAGTTAGTGAGGTGAGTTCGATAAGATAACACCAGGAAACTAGTTCGGCCTCGTGCAGACAATTCCTCTGTCACACTCATTGAAAAAGACACTGAGACAAATTATTGTTAGATTCAGCCCAATAAGTCGAAGACTCTGCTGTTCCCACTCCCAGTTGCAAAGCTGCAGAACAAATGCTCATCCAAAACTCCATCATATGAATTTGCAGCAATATCCCGTTCACCCATCATTCCTGGGAATACTGGCTAAAGTTGCAAGATGCTGTTGAAATATCTTTACTTCAACATTCTGAAACCAGTGATCATCCATGGAATTGGCTCTCAATCTCCCTTTCTCGTTTTCCCAAAGTCCTTTTGTTTTTATGGTATTTGAACTTATTTCCCTACCATCTCTCTCTGGCAGGGATTCTTACACCCAGATCACCGCTTTGTCATGGCACAATGGAGATATGGAGCTGTAAATGGATGGGAGCTGCACATCCTGTCACTTCCAGTATGAGCTGCAAGCTTTCCCACACTGGGCAGGGATCTAATACAGTGTTACTGAACAATGTACTGGGGTGGGGTACACAGCTCTCCATGCTGGGAGGGTAACTGCTCCTGGTTTACAGATTGATTCACTGCTATTCACTGTACAGCTCCCCATACTGAACAGATACCTTATCCACGTTTATAGAACAAGCCCACCTGTTTGCGCTGCACATTACCCCATGCTGGACTAACCGTTTTGTCCAGATTTCTGAATCAATGTGCTGGTGTGGTGTGTACTGCTCCCCATGTTGGACCGATAGCTAATGGATTAGTCAGAGCTGCACAGTATTGCATCATGGGCAGATTGCTGGGTTGTACTGAGACTGGTCTGCACAGTGCTCCGTGCTGAGCAGATATCTCATTATGGAGTCTGGGCTGGATCTGTGAGGTGGATTGTGTATCTGATATAATTACTGATAGAACTGTCACTCCTCCAGCTCAACGCATTCCGCTGCCAACCCCGTGTTTCTGCAACTTATTGTTCATGAGTAATTATCCAATTAAAACGTGAATATCTGCCCTTCTTGTCATGGCCCCAATAGATGCCTCTCGCAATATATGAAGAAGGTAGTCGACTCGAACATGTTCTTATTTTAACGGTAATTGTGTGGTGTTGTACTTCAGATGCAATTCGTTTGATCAAAATATTCAACATTAAGCAAAACACAATTTATTCAAATACTGTAGACAAAATACAACAAAAACAAGAGGAACTTGGAAAAACTTAATTTATTGGAAAACTCAACAGATTAATGGGTTACTTAATTAATAAACAGTAACTGCTGCAATATTGTAACATCCTGGAAACACACACTTCCCAACAAAACAAATTCAGGAAACATATTGTCTCAAATGCAGATCTCCAATCCAGGAGGAACGAACAACAAGAGACAATTCTGTGGGAAATCTCAGGGAGAGAGCATAGCAGCCTGGAGAGATGTAATGCCTTCCAACCCTGGTGAGACCCCAGCAATATATGGCGAAATGTAAAACTAAGTATCCTGGCTCCATGAGAGTTTGACCATTATTCTGCACAACCAGGCTGCGGCTGCAAAGGCCACAATGAATGTACTGTATCTACACTATCTATGCCACAGTAGTAGCGTCTCAAAAATGCCTAACCCTACCTAATTCCCGCAATGCTGTTAAGATATATTGTCAAAGTTAAATTTAATAATCAAAGCCAAAGGATGCAGCAGGCCTGGTGATCAGACACAGATGGCCTCGGGAGTCCAACACTTCCTACCCTGCCAAAACACAGTAGAAACATCGAGCTTGTGAAGAGAAAGCATCATCCCTCTCCCCCAAATTTAACTTTAAAAATGTAGATGTGCCATTCCCCCACTAGTCAGCGAAGTCAACATCCCACACACAACAAGTTATGTCAGGGTTGTGGCGAAAGGGGTTAACTGAAGCTGTTTGTTCTGTGACTGTAATTTATGTCAGTCTCCATGGATCTTAACTGTGGCACTGGAGGTTTTCCTCTTCTATTAATAAGGAGCTTCCTTCAACCTGATATCTCGTAGTATCAGCGGCAACGTCATCCTCCAGATGATTGGATCAGCAGCTACAGAGAATAGGAGAGGAAGACAATCTTAGAACAAGAGACGGGAATGTTCCAACAATGAATCAGAATCTGAGAACATAAGACTGGAATGTTGCAACAATGGATCAGAATCTGAATGTTTTAGACTGGAATGTTCCAACGATGGATAGGAGCTTATCAAATGGTCTTTACTGGCTTTCACTGGATTGGGCATGGTTAGAGTTGCGGATACGAGCCATATTGCTGATTATTCAAGCTGGGTATTATCCAATCCTCGCTATTATTGGTGTTCCTGGTAAGCCTATCTCTGTCAATTCTATAAACAATGGTAAGGTTATTGCTATATCAGTTATTTATATTTAGCATATGCATAAACTGTTATCTTTAGTTTAAGTCACAAACTCCACTTCATTTCCATCAATTTCAGACTCCTCACTCATAAATATCTAAGAAGTAAGAATATTGTTCAGATCCGTGCGTCTTCCTTTTACCCTGAATGTTTCTCTATATTTTCTCTGCCATCAACCCTGTCCACACCCACCTCCATAATAACCCAGTCTCCACCTCTGCCTCAGTGCTGTTGTTGAATTAGCCGTTATCTGTCCCTTTGTTCACTTCAGCTTTTACGGCTCCAGTTCTCTTCTGACCTCTCCTCCAATTGCAAATATTTTGAACACATACTTGTTCTTGTCTCTCCAGCTGTTTCATAGTTGGGACCCCATATCAGAGTAATAATCACAGTGGCCAGTGTAATAATCAGAGAGGCACAGGTTATAACCTTAAAGGCATTGTTTCAAATCCTATCCCGGCTAATGACAGAACTTAAATTTGAATGACAAAAAATTAATGAAATCTCATTTTACTAACGGCAACCATAAACCATCAGAACTTCTTTCATTATTTCACTTATAGTCTTTGGTAAAGAAACTAAGTTTGACTTCAACCCCACGACCACATGGTTGGCTCCATATTGTCTTGCCAAATGACGTCACGGTCAAGAGCAGCTAGTGATGGACAACAAATGCTGCCCTTGCCAGTCATGCTGTCATCCCGTGAAACAGCAGCATTAACGGTGAAATAAACCAATGAACTGTGGATGTTCGAGATTTGAAATAAACTTCTCCAGCGTCTGAAGATGTTGGAGAATCTCAGCAAATATGGCAGTCTCTGTCACGAGAAGAACAGATAAAGTTTCAAGTCCAGTGACCCTACAGTAACACTGAAAGCAACTGAGAAATAATATCATTTTTATCAGGCTGGATGAGTGAGGGGGAGATTAGTTGAATGGATGGGAAAATGTCCAACAAAAGAGAGAGAGAGAGAGAGAGAGAAATGAAAAGCAAAGGGACTGCTGATAATGAAGTAGAAGGAAAATAAAAAGGGAATTTCTTCTAACATAACCCTTTTCCCATATTCCTGAATATTACGTCAATCTAGATATGCCCCTGTTTAAAGTGAGTTACATTCCCACACTCGCTCTTCTCTGAGTGTGGTGGTCAACTACATCGGAAATGCTGATGATGCCGTTATAGTTGCTGAGATACAGAGAAACGTAATGTTACATTGTCAACTGCTTCTTTGGTGAACGGAAATTTTACTGTGTGTCTGCCAGAGATGTAACGGCTTTCTCAGCCAGGAAGAGAAACATTTTCAACATGGAATGGATGCACTGTGTGTGTGAGGATTTGACTTGCACCTGTCAGGAAAGGCAGGTTCTGTGGTTGTTTTTCTTGGGTGTGTATTATCAGCTGCTGCATCTACTCAGAGAGACCAAGCGTATGGTGACCACACTCTGGACACTGCATTTATAGATTGTTTCGGTCCATGGGAAACAAATGGAGGCGAGACTACACAGAAGGAAATCTGCGAGGGGCTGGACATTGTATTATCCTCCCTGGGATTTCCAGGAATATTTTTCTAAGCTGAACCAATTCCAAACATAAAATGTGGACCTTTCAAAAATGAGGTGGTCACTGAGCTGAGTTCCCTCCATCAGTATAACCTGAGCCTCACACCAGGGACAGAACTGTACTGACACTCACCATGAAGTGAACTGGATTAATTCTGGAACTTTCCAGGCAGGAGTTATTAACATATACATCATCTCCAAAGTGCAGTCCTCCGAAATATTCACTGGCTGTCAGAAGCCATCTGCCAGCTGAGAGGAAGACATTGAGTGTATGTCCCTGAGGAAGGTACAGAAGCAAACTCCCAGATACACTAGGGAACAGCAGGACTGCAGAAAATGAGGAACTGCACGAAACTAGAATTAATGAAGAGTATGTTTTTGAAAATCTAATCGAATTGAAGGTTGGTAAGGTGCGGGTTCTGCTGAGCTATATCCCAGAATATCGAGGAGGTGGCAATAGAGCTAGCGAAAGAATTACTGATTATTCTTCAAAGCTGGTTACATACGAGAAAGGATCCTGTAGACTGGAAAGCAGCTATTGTAAATCTAAACATTTAAAACAGGACGGAGAGGACAAACAGAAAACTAAATAGCTTGATGTCAACTGTGAGAAAAACGTTGGAACCTTTTTATAGAATGTGGCAACTGGACACTTGGAAAATAATGATATGATTTGATAGATTTGGCCTAGATTCAGTAAAGGGAAATGATCTTTGATAAACCTGATAGAGTCTGTCGACTCTGTCTGTTGTGTCTTTGACAATTGAGAACCAGCGGGAGTGGAGTAATTAAATTATCAGATGAAGTTTGACATTGTTGTGCAGGTTGGTGGAGAATGTTAGAGTCCATGGGTAGGTAAGGGTGGAATGTACACCCTTTGTATTAAAAATTGGATAATGGACAAAATGAACAGAATAGTATTTTTTTTCTCTGGATGGAAGGCTTAGGGGGTCTCAGAAGGATGAGTTCTTGTGCAATAGCTGTGCACAAGAAATAAAAATGATTCAGATGTTAACAACAAATAACATTATTGACATTTAACTTTACTAAATGTTGAGAGGTTGGGAAGGGCTGTTGTTGAAAAGGACCTGGATGTCTTTAGTCATAATTCACTAACAGCATTCTTACGAGGCAGGAAGTAATTATAACCGGAAAGGATATGTGGTCCGTCATGGAAAATTATTAAAGTACCAGAATAAATGTATCTTACTCAATGATAGTGTTCTGTTGAGCCAGTATTTAGGATATTGTGTATAGCTGAGTCTGCTTTATAAATAATGATCTCCATGTCACCGAGACAGTGCAAAGGAGTTTCATCAGACTGAACCCTGGCATGATGTTACCATAAGGAGAGAATGTAGTGACTATCTGTTTAATCTGCAGCGCTGTAAGAGAATAAGAACTTGAAACTTGATGATTATGGACGGACCCTCATTAAGTGTCAAGCAGCCATTGATAAGGTAAGAAACTCCGTACTTTCTTTAGGATGGTCGATTCCTGATAGTTTATGTGCCTGTGCAAAGACATCATTTCGATTGACAGTAAGGTACAGGCTCTGAATGAACTCTGAACACTTTCATGTACAGTTACTGTGTGACTCTGCAATCAATGTTACGTTGTGCACAGTCCTGTCTCAAGCCATAAATACCTTCATTGTGCAAGAGTTAGCCATTCACCACCAGCTTCTGACTTCGAGAGAGAACATGGGTCTGCTCTCTCAGCGATAGAAGATGACTTTGAAACTGGTTACAAAATTGTCTTCCTTCTTACTCCCAGGAAACCATGTTAATGTCACACATATGTACGAGGAGTAATATAGCCACGAGGTACAAAGTGGAGCAGGCTATCTGTTCAGTCCCTGCTCCATTTGTTTGTGATCTTGGACCATCTCTGAAACCTTCCTGTTCCTGGGTTAGTGACGTTAATGCTGAATGACCCCTTCCTGTTCCTTTGTAAATGACTCCGAGTGTAAATTTGTCTCTTTCTGACGCTGTGTAAGTGACGTGTAGTGTTGGACAGAGAGCTTGTCTTCCTGTGTAACAGGGAGAAAGTGAGGACTGCAGATGCTGGAGACCCAACCATTTCTTTCAGAACAAATTGGGCCACTAGATTTGAAGATGTGTATATACGTTCCCGTATACTTTTAAAATACAACTTGCAATATCTTCACAATATTCCCGAAGAAGGGCTTATGCCCGAAACATCGATTCTCCTGCTCCTGCTGCCTGACCTGCTGCACTTTTCCAGCAACACATTTTTCAGCTTCCTATGTAACAGGCAGAGGTACGGAATGGGCTCTCTCTTTTTTTTACAATAGTTTTGATGGACTGAATGATTTTCCCACATTCTTATGAAGCCAAATTGAGGTGCAGAGTTAACTCCTTCGTTTACTGTCGAAACGTGCAGTGTCTGGCAGCGCTGTTACATAAATGTTAACGGCAGTTAAACAGCACAGGCTTGAATCCTGTCCAGATCTTGTTGCGCATGGACACAGACTGATTTAGAACCTGAGGGATGGCGAAGTGTTCTTCATATTGTGCAACCTATAGTGAATATCACCACTTCTGATCGGTGTCAACTCGATGGGCTGAATGGCCTGATTCCATACTGCAGGGAAACTGGAGAGGCCTGGGCTGAGGAAGCTACATTGAGGATCTCCTGCAGTGATGTCCCACAGCTGAGATGATTGATGCCCAATGATGACGAAGACTTCACTTGTGCTGTGAATGACTCCAAACAGCGGAGAGGTTGCAATGGATTCTGATGAAATGCAATTTTGCTTAGGGTCCTTCATGTTATCCTCAGTTAAATACTGCCCTGATACCAGGGCCAGTCGCACTTAGCTAAGCCCTTGTATTCACCTCTCTCACTCATATTAATAGGTCATCGTATATAAGCAGAGGAATGGTTTCTTCAAACAGAGGGTTGTGAATGTCAGGAATTGTCTATTCGAGAGAGTCAGGGGATCTAGATCACTGAATGATCTCTGAATGGTCTTCCCTGTTTCTGTGCATCAGATGATACAGTAAGTGACCTCCAACTGCTCCTGTCTAGCAGGTTGGAGGGGCTGAATGGAACAATGGAGCATTACACTCAAGAACAAGATTAGGTCATTCGACCTATTAAACTGCTCACCAGGCACTAGGATTGTGGAATAACAGGTTGTGGTCTCAGTTCCACTTTCCTCTCTGTATTCCATTATCCACAACTCATTCTCTGTCAAATATTAATGAACTCAGTTTGAATAAATGTGAACAAAGAGGCACCACATACCGCTGGGGAAGAGAATTCCCACTCAAATACCCTTTTAGCATTTCTCCTCATCTCTCTTACAATGTCATATAGCAGGGAACCCTGTCCACTTAAACCAGACATCCCAATCTGATCTCAACCCATTCGTCAGCATTAGGCCCATATCCCTGTGAAGCCTTCCTAATAATATGCACAGCGTGATGCCTTTTAAATGTTGGATGAAACTTTGGATGAAATAAATTAAAATGAAATCCACAATCTGGATGAAAATATTGTCCCTTTACTGTCTTTCTCCCCTCATCTTAAGCCTTTGTCCTATAGGTTTGTAGTCCCCGATCCTTGGAAAATGACATTGGCTATTCAGACTGTCCATGCCGCTCATGATTTTATAAACGTCCATGATGTCACGCATCGGACTCCGATGCTCCAGAGTAAACAAGCACCAGTTTGTCCAGCCTCCCCCATACCTCAAAACCCCCACTCCCGGCAATAGCCTTATAAATCTTTTCTGCACCCTTTGAAGTTTATTAACATACTTCCTGTGGCTGATCGAACTGAATTAAATACAGTATTCTAAATCTAGCCTCACCAACATCCTGCCCAGTCACAACATGATCTCCCAACTCGCGCACCCAATGCACTGACCAATAAAGGCAAGCATACCAAACCCCTTCTTCACCACCCTGTCTACCTGCGACTCTGCATTTATGAATCTTTGAGCCTGCACAGTTTTGTTCATCAATACTCCGCAGACCCCTACCATTAATTGCGTATGTTCTGACCTATTTTACTTGACCAAAATGCAACACTTCACATTTATCAAAATTTAACTCCATCTGTCACTCCTTGGCCCATTGGAACCTCCGATTGACGTCCCATTGTACTCTGAGGTAAACCTTGCTGGCCACTGCATCTCCAATTTTAATGTCATCTGTAAACACAATAAACAGGCAAATATTCACCTTCAAATCATTGATATAAATAATGAAAAGTAGTGGATTCAGCACTGTTCCTTGTGGCACAACACTGGACATAGGCCTCCAGTCTGAAAAGCAGTCCTCTACCACCCTCAGCCTCCTATCTTCACTCTAATTTTGAAGTCATTTGGCTAGCTTATCTTGGATCTATTTATGACCTATCCTTACTAACTTGTCTGCTATGCGGAATCCTGCCGAATGCCTTGCTGAAGTCTATATGGACAGGATCTACCACATTGCCATCACCAATCTACTTTGTCAACTCTTCACAACACGCAATGAATTTTGTTAGAAATGATTTCCCATGAACAAAGCCATGTTAATTATCCTTACTCATTTGTTACTTTTGCAAATACATGTAAATACTACGCCTCTCAATGCTCTCCAACAACATGGCCACCACTGACGTCAGTCTCTCAGGTCTATAGTACAGGACATTATTCCCTTTCCTCGTCCAATACTTCCGCTGCTCACTGCAAATATTAGTGTAACCAGTTTGGTGAAATGATCAATAATATAGGTCTCAGACTGGGTCAGGGTTAAGAACAAGTCAGCAGGATTCTTTAATCTGGTAAAAGTAGCAAGTTTATGACCCAGACAAAGTTGCTCAAACTTCGATGGCAAGATAAATGACAATCAGTTTGGATATTGCAAATCGGTACGCCAATGTTTTCCTTTCGAAAAATACTGACACATTGCACACATTTGATGACAAACTGAAAAATAAAATCTCTGCAGAACGTTAACTTTAAAGAACTTTGCCCAAATATTAGTTGAACTCATGACAAAAGGAAACACGAGTGATTATCCCAAACATCATTCAGCTTTTGGAGCTATTCTGCTCTTACATGCTGCTGGTAATGGGATTACTTCCTGGAACAGGTTGGTTTAGCTGAATTCCCTTTACTTCAGGCAGTGTAGCGATTCCAGTGAATCCTCGTCAGGAATCCTCCAGCAGTGGTGAAAACGACTGGGGAGTTCTCAGCTCACACACATTGTTGGGAGGAGGAACACGGAGAGAGTGGGAGCGACAGGCTGTTCCTTCTCAAGAAGATTACAATTTCTCCCTCTCTGAGTTGAATCACATAATAACGTTATCCGGCCCCAAACTGGACCAAATGAGGTCACTTTGAACAGTGTCTGAACTGTACGACTCCATCACATTCCCTGTTCCATGTAGGTACATCATTGTTGCTGTTGGACACCCAGCCATTTCTGTCGGAGCAAATAGCACTACTAGAATTGAAGATGTGTTTATATGTTCCTGTATACTTTTAAAATACAACTTGAAATATCTTCACAATATCTGCATTTCAATGAATGCATCTTATTCTTAAATTAGCTCCCCAGTCTTATTCTCCCAGAGAAGATAAAATATTCATCAGGTATTCACTAGCTCAAAATCTTATGTGGTCAATAAAAAAACATTTCTCATTCTCAGTCCTAAACTCCTAATCGTACAGAACATAATGCCTTCATCGCAAGAGCAAGTAAAGAGAAACATCTTTGAAAAGTTTCAAAAGCAATTTGTTTTTTCACTTCAGTGGAATTACAGCCTTGCACAGTACATCAGATATGGTCTGAGCAACGGCCTGTACAGATGCAGTAAATCATCCTTAAGATCAGACCCAATGCTCTTTGCACGAAAAAGTATCATTTCATTTAATTTTCAAATCACGTGCTGCATGTACAGACTAATTTGATGTGATTGATGTACCAGGACACACGAATCCCTTTGTACCACGGAGTTCTGCAATCTGCCTCCAGTTATATAATTTACGGTTGTTTTATTCGTCCTCAAAAACACAGACTTCCCGTCACCCACATTGTACAGTTTTTTTGGTGAAGCTTTACTCACTGCCCTGCCCCGTCTGTATCCCATTGCAGACGCTCTGCCTCCACATGAAACCTTATTGAATGACTATCCTGCTGTATGAGCAAACTGAGCTTCAATCCATTTAGCCCCTTCTTCCAAACCATTAATCTGGATTGTAAACTGTTGTTGACCTCACACTGATTCCTGAGGAATTCCACTAGTTATAGCTTTCCAACCTGAAAATAAGTCATTATCTCGACACGGTATTTCGGGGTAGCGGACCAGGGCTCTCCTGTTCCTGTTTAACAGCCTAGAAAGGTTGTGTGGCCTCGTGCTATACTGTGGAGCTGATTGTTGATTTGTTTCTGATCTCAGCGATCCTCCACTCGGGCCATTTGTTGTCAGATGATCAGGTGGAGTTCGTACTGTCAATGATCCTGATCCCTGAGAGTTTAAAAGATGAGCACAGAATATAGACTAACATTTGCGGTGATCGCTACCCGATGAAAAATGCTGTCTTTCTTTTGCAACGATAGAACCATCTGCAGTGTCAGTCATGTGCTCAATTTTAACGTGCAGACACTGAGGAGGGTGGATGAGTTCCTATTAGTCTGATGAAAATGGGACCCTTTAACAACACAACCAATAATCTTCATAATTAATTTCAATTTTGGCTGTTGTGTTGAAAAATTGCTGCAGTTACTACACATTAAAATAAGCGATTGTCTTTGACAGATGACCGTATAGAGGTTTATAAAGTCATGAGGGGCATGGATATGGTAAATAGGCAAGGTATTTTCCCTGGGGTAAGGGAGTCCAGAACTAGAGGGCATAAGTTTACGGTGAGTGCAGAAATACACAAAAGTGACCTAACAGGCAACGTTTTCATGCAGAGGGTGGTACATGTATGGAATGAGCTGCCAGAGGAAGTGGTGGACGCTGGTACAATTGCAACATTTAAAAGGCATCTGCATGGGTATATGAATAGGAGAGGTCTTGGAGGGATATGGCAGGTGGAACTAGATTGGGTTGAGATATGCGGTCAGCATGGGTGAGTTGGACCGAAAGGTCTGTTTCCGTGCTGCACATCTCTTGGACTCGATGACTCTATGGCCTAGTCTTCACTGTTCCGTGGGGATGAGAATACCACAGACAGCACAACCCTAAGAAGATAGGAACATCCTTATCTCAATCATAAATGGGGAAACCTCTAAATTTAAAAGTATATGAACCTCACAGCAAGTCAGCTTCCCATTTTAAAAATGAGGGCACAACCTATAGGAAATACATAGACCATTCAGCCCCTCAAACCAATCCCACATTCCCATTGACTCTGTTCAGTGAAGTGTTTATCAAAATCGGCCTCCACTGTTGTCTTGGTTAGACATGTCAGATAGCGTAACCATACAGCGTATGAAATTGGTGCAGAACTGGACTGTTTGGTCCAGCAAGTCTGATCTGCTATTCAATCATGGCTGACATGTTTCTCAATAAAATTATCCTGTCTTCTCACTGTAACCTTAATCCCCTTATCAATCAAAATGTATCTATCGCTGTCTTAAAGGCAGACTGTGTCTGTGTCTCTATGTCTGTATGTGTATATGTGTTTCAGCTTATTGGCAGGAGGCAGAGGGTAGTGGAGGCAAGTTGTCTTTTGGACTGGAGACCTGTTACCAGTGGCGTTCCACAGGGATTGGTGCTGGATCCACTTTTGGTTGTCATATCAGTGGCATTGATGAGAATTATGCAATGTATGGTGAGCAAGTTTACAGATGACACCAAGTTTAGTTATATAGTGGAAGGTGAAGAAGATCATATAAGATTGCAAAGAGATGATTTTTAATTGGATCAATGAATCATAGAAATGTACAGCACAGAAACGGACACTTTGGTCAAATTCATTCTTGCCAACCAGATGTCATAAATTATCTTAGTTTCATTTTCCAGCATTTGTACCATATCCCTCTAAACCATTCCAATTCATGTCCCCATCCAGATGCGTTTTAAATGTCGTAATTTGTACCATCCTTCACCACTTCGTCTGGAGCTCGTTGCATACACATACCACCCTCTGTGTGAAAATGTTCCCCTTCGGTCCTCTTTATATCTTGTCCATCTCACCTTTGTACTATGTCCACTAGTTTTGGGCTTCCCTACGCTGGGGTAAAGACCCTGAATAATCACCCTATCTATGGTCTTCATCACTTTATAAACATCTAGAAGGTGCAAATGTGACTCCAATTAACACAAATGGCTGTGTTTTCAGTAAACCTGGGCCTAAATTCTGAAATTCAATATTGACTCCTTTTCCTTCTTCATCACATCCCAATTCTAAAATAATTTTAACAACTTGCTCAGCCACATTATGAAACACCCTGTGGGAGTTTTATCTTGACTCTTGGCCTCAGAGGTAGGGACGCTACCACCATTTGGCAATAATCCCAAAAGCTGCAACATTATTCTCCTGTGTGTTTTTTCATCAGCCTGTTTTGAAATACTGTGACAAACCTCCGTGACAGGCAGGACTTGAATCCAGACATTCTGCTCCAGAGTGAGCGACTTTACTACGCAAGTTCAGGTATTGGAATCTAACCCAGAGCTCTGGCTCAGAGGTATGGGCGTTACCCACGACACAAGACTTAAACCATGCCCAGAATTTGAGTCACATTTTAAATGTCAGCTTTCAGCTCTGTGTGGATTCACTAAAATTTGGTTAACTTTACTGAATTACACATTTGAAAGAATCACATCGTTAATCAGATGAAAGGTACTCAACTCATCTATAATTAAACTGGAGAGGGTTCAGAAAAGATTTACCAGGCTGTTGTTGGGAATGGAGTGTATAAGTTATAAGGACAGGCTGGATGGACTGGGACCTGTTCCACTGCAGCGTAGAAGTTTGAGACAGTATCAACCTTATCGAAGTTTATAAAACAATGTGGGGTATAGATAATGTTGAAAGGCACGTGCCATTTCCTTAGGGTGGTGGATTTAAAGAGAATGGTGTAATTTTAAGATGACAGCAGAACGTTTTACAGATGACGTAGTTTCATAGAGCTGTCCAGCATGGAAACAGACCCTTCTATTCAACTTGACACTGCCAAATAGACGTCCTATATTAATGTAGTTCCATTTGCCTGCATATGGCCCACATCCCCCTAAACTTCCTATTCATGTGTCCATCCAGATGCCTTTTAAATGTTGTAATTGTCCCAGCCTGCACAACTTCCTCTGGCAGCTCGTTACATATAAAGCACCCTCTCTTTGAAAATGTTGACCCTTAGATCGCTTTTAAGTCTTTCCCCTCTGACATTCAACCTATGTCCACTAGCTTTGGAAAGTGCTATTCTGGGCAAAAGATCTTGGCTATTGACACTGTCCATTCCACTTGTGAGTGTATAAATCTCTATGATTAACTCTCAACCGCTGACGCTCCAGGGAAAATAGCCCCAACATATCCAGCCTCTCCATAAATCTCAAAACATCCAAACCTGGCAATGTCTATGCAAATCTTTTCTGAATCCTTTCAGGTTTCACAAATCCTTCCTCAAAAAGCGAGACCGTGATTGCATGAAGTATTCAATAATGGCCTAACCAATGTCCTGCACAGCCGCAATATGACATTCCAACACTTACATTCAATGCACTGTCGAACAACAGCGAATCTGAGACTGTAACATGACACACATCTGGAGCAGAAGTTACAGAGAGGGGAAACCTGGAAAGAGGGATTAGGAGTGGGGTCACTTCCTGACCCAGCCTGGATTTCCAACTACATTTCCGAAACTACACCTAACCATCTGAGTGGCCTCGATCTGCTCCTGTGAAGCAGGTGTGTTTGTGTGGTTGTGTCTGTGTGGGTGTAGGATTTCTGTGAGTATGTGTGTGTGTGTCTGTGTGCTGCTTTATGTGTGTCTGCGTGTGTGTCTGTTTCTGCGAGTGTGTGTGCATTTGTGTGTGTATCTGTGTTTGACTGCGTGCGTGTGTGTCTGCATAGGTGTGTGTCTGTTCCTGTGAGTGTGTGTGATTGTCTGTGTCTATGTCTGAATCTATGTGCGTGCGTGTGTCTGCGTCTGTGTGTGCCTATTTTTGTGAGAGTATGTCTGTGTCAGTGTGTGTCTGTGCCTGTGTGTGTGTCTATGTATGTGTATGTGTGTTTGTGTGTATGTGTATCTGTGTGTCTGTCTGTGTTTGGATGGTGCTGTGAGCTGCTGCCCTCCCTCTGTCCCTCCCAAACTGAATCTCTGATGATTTTCACCTTCCACTCCCACATGTACAGTGGTGTGGGGAGGCCAGCAGAGATTGACAGCAACAGAAAGCTCAGCAGGTCTGGCAGCATCTGTGGACAAAAATAAAAGGACCCTTCCTCAGATCTCCTGTCGGGGGATATTACATCACTTTAAGTACACACAGATGTACACACACTAATACAGAGACATAGAGACACTCACTAATACACAGAAACAAGTATAGACATGAAGTGTCTTTCAGTATTTCTCTTGCTCCACAGTGACCTTGTCAATATTTTACGTACTCTGTCTGGTGTGCGTCAGTATTTAAGTCTGTCCTCAGGGAGTGTGTTAGTGTTGCACTTGCTCACAATTGTGAGTGAGTCAGTATTTCTGCGTGGAGTGTGACTGTAGGACAATTTCAATGTTTGCAGATATCAAACCTGGACGAATTATAAAGTGTGTGGAGGACAGTGTGGAACTCTAACAGGACGGTGACACATCGGTGTAGTTTTCAGGTTTATGGCAGATCAGGAACAAATCAGAGCAGTGTGCGGAGATGCACTTTGGTAGGAATAACTCTGAAAGTTAATATAAAGCATTTTGTACCATTATAAAGCGGGTGTAGGAGCAGAGGACACTGGGTGTATATGAGCACAGATTATTGAAGATGTCAGGACAAGTGGGGAGAGTAGAAAATATCACAGGTTAGATTCAGTATCTGAGCTGTTTACAGGAGGAGGTGGAGGAGGGAGCCTCCGTGCTCCCTTCCTTGGAGGTGGTGGTGATGATGTGTTGTGAGCCCACCCTCCTGCCCACCGAGACCGTGGGGATTCCATTTGTACCAGCTCGACACAAAAGGGAGATTGTCTCAGGGGCACGGCTTTTAAGTTGTGCCGGGGGAAACGGAGATGCCAGTGGATTTAAAGTGAGAATTGCCCTTCACTGAACATTGCTCCTTACTCGGTCGGTGGGACATGGATGTTTCAGAATCTCCACACGTGGGGTACGTGTCCTCTCCGGCTCCTACCAGGGTCCTCCCCACATGGCTGGTGGAGGGGGGTGAGGGAACGGATATCGGGCACTCCAGCACCCGGCTTGGCCCTTTCTGTCCCATTCCAGTCTGTTTCTCCTGGAATGGGAGAAAGCGAGGGAGGGAGGGTGGGGGTGGGTGGCCCTTTTGTTTGTGCTGGTATAGGTGGGGATCATACATCACTTTAAAGTATCCGGACGGAGTCAGTGCACAATGTTGTAACTATGCCGTGTTATTGGTGTGGGGTTAAAGTGGAGGGGGAGAGAGAGAGAGAAAGAAAGACTGCATGCAGTAGTGAGAGTGGTGGAGCATGAGCCTTGTTCGGGGGTCGGTGCCATAACAGATATGCAGTGAGTGTGAGGGAGCAGAGAGCACACAGTGATACTTATCCTGACAGAACGGGGAAGGTTATTGATGCTTGTCCTGTATTGCTGGACATTTCGTCAGACCACAGATACTACACTGAGCTGGGTGGTGAGCTCAGACCATGCTGGGTGGCCCACTCTGGGAAGAGAATTGCACCAGCCCATTCAACAAGGCTTCCGTGTCTCTGTTGACAAACCGTGGTGTAATTGCCCGTTATCTGCGATGCTCGGGGTAAACTGTGCAGGGCAACTTCAAACGGAGAAAGCGCAACCGTGTGCCCATTGGCCTTTTGAAGATGGCACCAGTGCCAGGGATCACGAAATATTTAGGGTCATGCGGGCATTGGTGAGTACCTCCAACCATGAAGGAAATCGAGCTGGCATTGAATGCGAGGGACGCCATGGGATGGAGTAGGTAGTCAATGAGCTGGGTTTGATGGGATATCACCAGGAAACTAGCTCAGTCTCATACAGACAATCCTTCTGCCATACTCAGTGAAAATGTCACTGTAACAAATTATTGTTAGATTCAGCCCAATGTGTCGAAGACTCTGCTGACCTACTCACAGTTACAAAGCTGCAGAACAACTGTTCATCCAATACTCTCCATCATCTGAACTCACACCAATATCCCATTCACACATAATTCCTGGAAACACTGGCTCATGTTGCAGGATACTGTTGAAAAGCCTTCATTTCAGCATTCTGGATTCTGTGAACACATCCTTCCATGACATTGTCTCAATTTCGTTCTCACTGTCTATTCCCTAAAGCCTTCACATTTGTTGATACTTAAATTGATTCCCCGCCATCTCTCTCTGGCAGTGATTTTCACACCCACAGCACCCCTGTGTCATGCCACAATGTAGATATGGAGCTGTAAATGAAAGGGAGCTGCACATCCTGTCACTTACAGCATGGGCTGCAAGTTTCCCGACGCTGGGCAGTGATCTAACACAATGTTACTGAACAATGCGCTGGGATGGTGGACTCAGTTCCACACCCTGGTCGCATATCTCATCTGGGTTTATGGATCAATGCACGACTGTGGTCTGCGTACCTTTCCACACTGGGTAGATTGTCATTGTATTGCACAGTACACCAGTCCGGTTTGCACAGTGCTCACTGCTGAACACATATCTTATCTGGGTTTATAAACAATGCACTACTATAGTGTGCACAGTGTTCCGCTCTGGACTGATTGCAGGGTGGTGTTCAGCAACACATTAGCCTGGGCTGCGCAGTGCTCCTTTCCAAACAGATATCTCCTCTGGGTTTATGGTGTCTGGTCTGGTTCGGTGAGGTGGATTGAGAATATGCCTTTATTTTGTTCGCAATCATGTGATTGGACCCTCCAAATTCTGACTCCTCCGGCCAGTCCCATTCTTCAGTCTACCTCCATCGTTTGCCAACATGTTGTCGATGAGTAATTGTCCCGTTTTAATGTGAACAACTGTTCTCTCTATTTCTCTGGTCTTTGGCCTTGCTCACCCTGGAGCATCGGGATTCACCGCAATAAACCTCAGTAAGGTCACTCCTCAGGAACAACACTCCAGGGAACATAGGCCCTGCCCATTCATACTCTCCGTGTAGCTCAAAATCACTCGCTACCAGCACCCTACCCAACACTGTCAATATACTTGGAAAAATTTTCTGCACGCTTTCAACTTTAAAAACATCTTGCCTACAGCAGTGAGAACAGAATTAAAAGCAGTGTTACAGAAGTGGCTGAATCTAATGCGTAGGCGAAAGTGAGTATTGCGGATGCAGGAGATTAGAGTCGGGAGTTTAGTGCTGGAAAAGCACAGCAGGTCAGGCAGCATCCGAGGAGAAAGGAAAACCGATGTTTCGGGCAAAAAACCTGATTTGTGATTAAGGACTTTTACCCAAAAGGTCGAAATTTCCTGCTCCTCGGATGCTGCCTGACCCACTGTGCTTTCAGAGCACCACTTTCTGCACCCAGTGTAGATTCCACATGCCTCCTTCTTCAAAGACAGCAATTTCTCCCCCCACGTGGTCGACGATGCAATCCAAAGCATCTCATCCACTTCCCGTAACTCTGCCTTCAAATTTTGGCACTCCAAACCCAATAGGGAAAGAACACTCTGTTCCTCAACTTCCATCCCACCAAATCTCCAGATACAATGCATTATTGTCCCCCATTTGCACCACCTACAAACAGATCCCACCACCAGGAATATATTTCCCTCCCCACCCCGATCTGCGTTCGATAAATAACATTCCCGGCGCGAATCACTTGTCAGGTCCACGCCACCCAACAACCCACACTCCACACCTGGCACCTTCGCATGCAACCACAAGAGTTGGAAAACCTGCACCCTCACCTCCCCCTCACCTCCGTCCGAGACTTCAAAGGATCCTTCCACATTCTTCGGAGTTTTACCTGCATTTCCACACACGTCACCTACAGTATCCGTTGCTCCTGATATCTCCTCTACATTAGGGAGACAGGACGCCAACGTGTGGAACACTTCAGAGAACATCTCTGGGACACCCGCACCAAACAACTCCACTACCCCGTGGCTGAAAACTTTGACTCCCGCTTCCACTCCACCATGGACATGCTGGCCCTCGGCCTCTTCCACCGCCAAAACCTTAACCACCCGACTCTTGGAGGAAGAAAGACACGTCTTCTGCCTTTGGACCTTGGAACCACATGGGATCAATGTGGATTTCACAAGTTCTGTCATTTACCTTCCCTCCAACTTATCCCAGTTCCAATCTTCCAACTCAGTACCGCCGGATGACCTGCCCTACCTGTCCATCTTCCTTTCTACCTATCCGCTTCACCCTTCTCTCTCACATATCACCTGCAACCCCAACTTCATAAACATTTCACATTCTCAGCTATCTTCCCCCAACCCCACCTATTTCCCATTTATCTCCCAGCACCCTTGGGCCACAAGCCTCATTCCGATGAAGGGCTTACACAAGAAATGTCAATGCTCCTCTGATGCTGCCTGACCTGCTGTGCTTTTCCAGTACCACCTTCTCTACTCTGATCTCCAGCGTTAGCAATCCTCACTTTCTCTCTTGAGTTAATTTGTTCAGAAATTTCCCCACCAGACATTTCTTGCAGCTAATCTGTTATCTTATCCCTGTAGCTTTATAAACAGAGTAGGACATATACAGCCCTGCAGTGCTCTGATAAAACTCCCACATTCAAGGAAAAAGTCAGAAAAAATTGAAAGATTTATAGTCCGGCCATCTGTAACCCTCATCCATTCCATCGAGACCGAGTAAATAATCCCTTTTATTATGATATGGAATGTAATGTAAGAAAGGGTTTAACTTTCCCGGTTTGTTTGGTGACTGTGATTAATGTCAGTCGCCATATATTCTAATTATTGCAGTGGAAAGTTTCCATCTCTTAATGATATATGGGCTTCGTTCAATGTGTTATCCCATAGTATGAGTGGGATAATCACCGACAGCACTAACAGGGATCAGCAGCTCCAGATGGAGAAGGGGAGGAGAGATCATAATCTGAGAACGTTAGAGTTGAATGTTACAACAATGGATAAGAATCTGAGAACATTAAACTGGAATGTTCCATCAATGGATCAGAATCTGAGAATATTAGACTGGAATATTCCAAAAATGGATCAGAATGTGAGGACATTAGACCGCAATGTTCCAACAATGTATCAAAATCTGAGAACGTTGGACTGGAATGTTACAACAATGGACAGGGATTTATCCGATTACGCTGGTTTCTTTCTACATATTATGATTGGTTGTCATTTAATTTGCAGACCTATTATGTTCTTCTCATTATTCAATGTTTTTATTATCCTCTCCTGACTACCGTTTGCGTCCCTGGTAAGTCTCACCATCCAGATATTTTTCTATAAACCAGTTATGACTGCATTACTGTTATTTCATGTAGTCTTCACTCCTTGCCACTATTATTGTTCATGTTGAGACCCTGAATCCACACATTCACTCTGCATATCACGACTAATGGCACCAGTGAACTTGTTCAATTACTGTCTTCCTTCTTGATTCAGACTGTTACTCAAGGGTCTCTATGTTAACCTACTCACTTTCAGATGTGAAACATTGTCTCACTGCCCTTGTTATTTAAGTATTGGCAACGTGGAGGTCATTGTCCTCTATTATGTTTACAAACTCTGTTTCCTTCCTGGAACTCCATCCCATCCGTGGTAAATATATTTGTGGGAACTGGGCATTGCTGGCTGGCCAGCATTAATAGCCCATTCCTAGTTGCCCATGAGAAGGTGATGGTGAGCTGGCCTCTTGAACCGCTGCAGTCCACTTGCAGCGTGAGGGAGGGAATTCCAGGATTCTGACCCAACGACTGAGAAGGAACAGCGGTATATTTCCAAGCCAGGGTAGTGAACGGCTTGGAGGGGAACATGTAGGTGGTCATTGAAACAGACGGATCTCAAGTTTGGTGACCCCTTTGGCCATGAGCTTATTTCTGACATCATGCCCTGATCATTATTAACTTTATCTATTCGCTGCTCCAGATTGTAATTCACTGGCTTAACCCATCTGCTGTTTGAACGTTGAGCTGTGTAACACAGACTTAATGATGACAATAATCTGCTGCTGACACTGTCGGGTTGAAACCTGCAGAAACAAAACTGATTCGAACTCACACCAAAATTTCATCCATCTGATATTCCTGTGCACGCTGAGCTATATCGCTATGGTGTCTGGGAATGTATTTATTTTAATATTCACAAGCTCTTTAACTCATCTGTCCATGAAACCTCCCTCGGTCTCTCTGTGTCGATTATCCCAATCCCTGCCAGTGGGTCATAGTAAACCTGGTTTCCTTTAAGTGTATTTTTTCTCATGCAATTATTTTCACATGCAACCACCCCAACAACCCCCACCCCCTCCCCCCCAAACACACTGGTCATATACTGGTCATATGGAGATAGAAATCTTTCCCTGATGTGTGTATTTGGTGTGTGTATCGTTCCTATATGATAGTAAAAGTTTTCAATACTCCTCATGCTGGGCACACAATCCAGTTTACCGAGTAGTACACGAGCATGGCCTGCACACCTCTTCGTATTAGTCTGTCATCTTCTCCCAGTTTGAAGTGTTATGTGAAGGAGATTGCTGTTCCGAAAATACCTTTACTCAATATGAAAGATGGTCTGTGCATGTCCACCGAACGTCTGACGTCTGTGTTTGTCCCTCTGAGTTCATTGTGTAGTCAGTAACACGAGGAAGCCGCTAGAGTATTATTGTAAAGGACCAGGTATCTCACATCTCTGACAATGCTCGCCCTTAAAAAAAGGCTATTGTCTCGTTTTCTTTAAAGAGTTATTTTAAAAGCCGAACTGCGTACTGCAAACGGCTGAAGTAAATAACTTAGAAGGCTTTTCAGGCTTTTTAAAAAAATACATATTGATAACAATGGCCAGCTCTCACGGACCTGGCTTTCCAGTTTTTCTGAGCTATAACAGTCACCAGGTGCTTGCAGTCGGAGATAGGTTGGATTCTTTCAGTAAATGATCCCTCACTGCAATTCTCTCTGAAATCTGTCTTGATGCTGTTTCCTCCTGGATTGGAGAACTGCGTGCAAGACTGATTGGCCTTGGATGTGTCTTTTTGCCAAGAATGAGTTTATGGGGTGTTAGTACATTGGAACAATTCATCAGTAGATGGTACTGTATCTATTAATCTGTTAAGGTTTCCAGTAGTTGAGTTATTCTAAACTCCTCTTCTATGTATTTTTATTAGAGTGTTTAAATAAATTGTGTTTTGCTTAAAGTTGAGTGGTTTAACCAACCGCATCACATCTGGAACACCCATTTCACATCTGCCTTTACTATAAAGTAGTGGGGCGGCACGGTAGCTCAATGGTTAGCACTGCTGACTCACAGAACCAGGGAGTCAGTATTAATTCCTGCTTTCGAATGTGTGGAGTTTAAACATTCTCCCTGTGTCTGCATGGGTTTCCTTTGGGTGCTCTGGTGTCCTCCCACAATCCAAGGATGTGCAGGTCAGGTGAATTGGCCATGCTAAATTGCCTATCGTGCTAGGTGCATTAGTCAGGGTTAAATATGTGTAGGGGAATGGGGTTGGGTGGTTTGGTCTTTGGTGTGGACGTGTTGGGCCGCAGGGCCTTTTTCCATTCTGTTAATAACCTAACCGAAGACAAGGTTGGCGACCAGGCATTCTGCTCTGGTTCATAGCAATCTGAGGACACTTGCCCGGTTCGAAATCGATAATTCCAGATCGGGTTCAGGATTAGAATCCCTACAGAGTGGAAGCACGCCTTTTGGCCCAACAAATCCACACCAACCAGACGCATTCTCCTCCCCTATGACACCATATTTACACCTGACTAGTGTGACTAACCTACACATCGCTGAACAGTACGGGAATTTTAACTTCGCCATTTCGCCTAGCCTGCATATGTTTGGGCTGTGGCAGGAAAATGGAGCACCTGGAGAACACGCAGGGAAGGCGAGAATGTGCAGAGGGAGATTGTTGGGCTCAAACGCAGCGTCTTGTAATTGTTAGTTTATTTTGGTCTGGGTATTGAATTCGGTTGCTTTGTACAGTGCTTTGTGTAGTAATGGCTACTTCTGCCTGTAAGACTCCTCTGGGTGTGGAAAAAATGAAGTTGTAGATTTTACAAAAGGTGAGGAAGACAAAGCTGTTAGAATTGGCAGAGAAGCTTGAGTTGGGTTTGTGTTTGTCAGTGAGAAAAGGAGATATAATTACAGCTGTAGTTTGGCATTCAATTTTTGGTGTAAACAACATCAGAAACTTTGGAAATACTTAGAATCCAATTGCAAATGAGGCAGCTTCAACACGAAAAGGAATTGAAACAGTTAGAAATAAGATTAAAAGTAGAATTTAAAGAAACGGAAAGGAAGAAGAAAGACAGAAAAATGAAGATGAAAAGCAGATAGCGAAAGAGTTTCAACTTCAAACGTTAGCAATTTGATAGGAAAGTCGACTTACCTGGGTGGAGATGAAGGGAGACGGTAGGCTGGATGAGGAGGATAGTGAGGATGAGAAACTCTATAGTAGCCAAAGGACTGATGGGGATCGGTTTAAATATGTACAGGCATTGTCGAAATTTGGTGAAAAGGATGTAGAAGTCTTTTCAATTTCATTTGAGAAAGTGGCTATACGGATGCAATGGCCACTGACCATGTGGGTTTACTTAATCCAACCAAAGCTGGTCGGTATAAGGTGTGAGGTATTTGCATTCCTATCGGAAGAGATATCTGGAGATTATGAGGAGGTGAAGAAAGACATCTGAAGTTCCTATGAGCTTGGGCCAGAAACAGCAGACAGTGTTTTAGAATGTAAAATAGCGTCCCTGGTGAAACGTACATTGAGTTTGAAAGGATTAAACAAAGTAATTTTGAAAGCTGAGTGAGGGTATTAAAAACAGAGCAATCTATGAGATTCCTAGGGAGATTCTTACTTTGGAGGAGTTCAAAAACTCACTTCCAGCAGTCGTGAGATTCGTGGGGAAGAGCAGAGAGTTAAAATGGCATGATTATAATCTGAAATGGCTGATGATTATCAGTTGATCCATAAATCAAAGTTTGGCTTCCGGGAGGGCTTGAAAAGAATGTGCATGATCTTAAAATATATATCTGTGTGTAAGGTTTAGTGGCGTCGGCCAGGAGTAGCAAGTAAACAGGTTACAGCTTTAAGAGTTACAGAAACATGTAAATCCTTTCAGCTGAGACATGATGAGATATGTCATTGAGAAGGACTATGATGGAGATGAGAAGTGCTCCATTATGTTTGGAGTTTCCTGTGACAACGTCAGTTGTGACATATTTCACAACTGGGAAGGAGGCCTTGAGTTTGGTGTTGACGTTACAACATTTCAGCATTTAAGTTGCCAATAGCGTGTCAAGACAAATATATATACTGATCATAACGCCTGAACGTTTTTGGACAAATTTAAGGAGAAAATTTCCAGTCTGATCAGACAGAGGTTATTATTGTTGCCATTCAATTTGGAAGTTGTACAGGTGACAGGACGAGAACCCCTACTTGCTGACAAGTTGTCGAGACTAAGATGAAGAAAATCAGAGGCGATCTGTGGCAGAAGTAAATTGACTGAAATAGAATATAGTTTTAAATGTTTGCATGCTTTGTGGCAATGTAATATGTTTGTATTGCAGTCTACTGAAACAGTAAGAATAAACGGTTTAAAATGAGGCTATCTTTGAAAATTGATGTTTTATTTTTCATTTTAGAAGAGTTATTTTCTCTTGTTCTTTTTTGAATAAAGGTTTTAAAGGCAGAGATCCTGTACTGCCACCTGAAAACAGCTTAAGTAAATAACTGAGAAGGCCTTTAGGTTTTATGAAAACGTTAGTAACAATGGAAGGGCAGTGGCCACCTCTCCCAGACAAGGTTTTCTCGTTTTGTTTTTAGCTGCAGCATTCAGAAACTGCTTGGGATCCCAGAAGGGTTGGAAGTTCCAATACATGATCCCCAGCTGCTATTCTCTCTGAAAACTCTCTTAAAGTTGCTTCCTCCTGGATTGGAGAACTGCACATAAGATTCTGTGTTTGAATTTACCTTTTTGCCAAGGGATGTGTTTTTGGGATGTCCCTGTATTAGCGCAGTTAATTAATAGAAGGCACTGTATCTAATGGTAACATAGGTGTTCCAGTAGAGAAGCTATCCCAAATTGTTCTTCCCTTTGATTGTGTCTTAATTGGAGCTTTTAAATGGGTTACATTTTGCTTAATGTTGAGTGGAGTGACCAGTTGCAACACATCTGGAAGACACAGTTAAATCTACATTTAAAATAAGGGAAAGTTAGGATCGAGGCTGCCTGCTTAAAATATTTTGACGGGGACTGGTCAGGGCCATAACACTTGTAGCTGAGGGGCTTCCAACTGTCTCCTGCCTTTGCAAAGTTAGTGACAGTGTTGAGAATGGTTTTCTGGAGGTTGTGCTGTGAGCTGCCTCAGACATTCAAAGAGACCTAAGGATTTGGTGACCTAACTCTGGTTGGAGCATGGGGACTGTAGTTACAACATCTGGGTCTGGAACATGAAAAGCAAATGGAGCAGAGGCTGGAGAGAGGGGAAGCTCTGAAACCACGGTGTTAATGTGTCTGGGGAAAGGGACCTACTGGATCCACCCCGTGTTTTCCAGGAACAGCTTGCAGAGTGTGAGGGGACCCTGATTGAATAAGGAACTGGTCACAGAGTGGTGTCAACTTCTTCAACACGACCTGCAGCTTTACACCATGGGGAGGACGGTGCTGCCGGTGACTGTTTCATTGAGCCTCTATGATCTGGAACTTTCCAGGCCGGAGTGGGTGAAATGTGCATTATCTCCCGGCGGCACGGTGGTTAGCAGTGCTGCCTCATAACGCCAGAGACGCGGGTTCAATTCCCGCCTCAGGTGAATAGCTGTGTGGCGTTTGCACATCCTTCGCGTGTCTGGGTGGGTTTGCTCCGGTTTCCTCCCACAGTCCAAAAATGTGCAGGTTAGGTGAATTGGCCATGCTAAATTACCCGTAGCGTGAGTTGAAGGGGTAAATATACGGGAATGGGTCTGAGTGGGTGGCGGGTCAGTGTGGACTTGTTGGGCTGAAGGGCCTGTTTGCACACTGTAAGTAATTTAATCTCAACATCAATGTCACCATTTGGTGATGGTGGGTATATATTGTGGATGAGGTGAATGTTTTCTCTCTCAGCAGAAAGTTGCCAGGTGTATCCATGCTTTCTTAGTATTGCAGGATTCCCAATGATGTACATGTCTCTGTGGGCTTCCCATGTTAATGAGGAGAGCTCGAGGAACTGAAGGAGCTCTCACTCCATTAATGTTACAGAGTGTCCATGCACAGTACATCATGTTGGTGAATACTCACTATCCTGGCAGCAGCCACTGCATCTTATTTCAGAAGCAGTCAGCCATTCCCATCGTCTTTGGATCTCCATTCGGAGAGAAAGGATAGGCTCTCGGCCATTGATAGACGTCTCAAAACAACCTCCCACTCACCACTCCCACCGCCAACCAACCACATCAAAATATTCCGGGCGTTCTGAGAGTAGTAGGACTACTGGGAATGTCAGGGAGCAGACCATCAGGGAGATCGAGCAACACTTCCCATGTCTGAATGGGTTAGGGTACGCCCTCCAGAACACACTGTATCTCTATATTGAGTAATCCATCTCCATTTCAGTAACATACTGCCTTCCATTCTTCCAGAAAAAAGCTGGCAGGTTATACATTCCGTTATATTCCACTTGGCAAAGTATTATTCATTGACTTTACCTACCCATATCAATTTGCAGACTCTCCACATTCTCTTGATAGTTTAATGTCTTGTTTACCTCAGTGTCAATACCAAACTTAGTGGCAGTACATCTGTTCTACCGTCCTGATCATTGATATCGATTGTAAACAGTTGAGGACCCAGCACTGGTCACTGTGTGACTCCACTGGTTACGTTCTGTCAAACTGGTTATGACTGATTTATCTGGAGTGCATGCTTCCTGATAGGTAACCAGTCCTCCCCCGTTCCTGTGGAGCACAGTCGAAGGATTGAATAAGAACGAGGAACAATGCAGCCCCTCAAGTCTGTTCCACCATTGAATACAATCATGGCTGATGTAATCGCCGGCTCAGGTCCATTCCCCTGCCTGCTCTCCAAATTCCTTCATTTACTCAATGTCCAATCATCCCCTGCACACTGGGACAGAGAGCTACCCAGATTCACAACCCATTGAGAGAAGTAAGTTTCCCTCACGCCTGTTTTAAATCTGCTATGCCTAACCCTAAAACTATGATCTCCTGTTCTAGTTTGCCCCAGATGAGGAAATTTCCACTCCACACCGACATTGCCAATCACCTTTAACATCCTCCAGGCCTCAATGAGGTCTCCTCTCATTCTTCTGAACCTAGAGTGCATTGGCCAGATCTGCACGAACTCGCTTCAAAAGACAAATTCATCTCTGGAATCAATCTAAAGTAATTATTCTGAACTGCCTTCTTTGTAACAACATCCCTCCTGCAGTCAGGGCAATAAACATGAACACAGTATGTCAGTTACAGTCTCCATAATACCTTGCAGAATTGCAGTAATTATTCCCTCCCTTTATAATCTATTCTTTTACAAGTAAATTCTGAAATTGCACTTGCTTTTCTTATTCCCTGCTGTACCTGCATGTGAGTTTTCTGTGATCTGCACAAGGACACCCAGATGCCTCTGCAAGTAAGCACTCTCAAGTTTCTCTCCATTTCCATAACATGTTGGATTCCTCTGATCAAAATGGTTAACCCCATATTATCCACTTTAAGTTTTAGCCGCCAGATGTTGGCACATTCATCTAAACTGTTCATCTCTGGAATCAATCTGAAGTAATTATTCTGAACTGCAATTTTTCGAGAACTTCATTATATCAAGCTACTTTTCCACTTGGTAAAAACAATAACTGCAGATGCTGGCAACCAGATTCTGGATCAGTGGTGCTGGAAGAGCACAGCAATTCAGGCAGCATCCAACGTGCAGCGAAATCGACGTTTCGGGCAAAGGCCCTTCATCAGGAATAAAGGCAGAGAGCCTGAAGCGTGGAGAGATAAGCTCGGGGAGGGTGGGGTGGGGAGAGAGTAGCATAGAGTACAATGGGTGAGTGGGGAAGGAGATAAAGGTGATAGGTCAGGGAGGAGAGGGTGGAGTGGATAGGTGGGAAAGGAACTAGGCAGAACGGACAAGTCTGGACAAGTCAAGGGGACAGTGCTGAGCTGGAAGTTTGAAACTCGGATAAGGCGGGGGAAGGGGAAATGAGGAAGCTGTTGAAGTCCACATTGATGCCCTGGCGTTGAAGTGTTCCGAGGCGGAAGATGAGGCGTTCTTCCTCCAGGCGTCTGGTGGTGAGGGAGCGGCGGTGAAGGAGGCCCAGGACCTGCATGTCCTCGGAAGAGTGGGAGGGGGAGTTGAAATGTTTGGCCATGGGGCGGTTTGGTTGATTGGTGCGGGTTTCTCGGAGATGTTCCCTAAAGCGCTCTGCTAGGAGGCGCCCAGTCTCCCCAATGTAGAGGAGACCGCATCGGGAGCAACGGATAAAATAAATGATATTACTAGATGTGCAGATAAAACTTTGATGGATGTTGAAGGCTCCTTTAGGGCCTTGGTTAGAGGTGAGGGAGAAGGTGTAGGCTCAGGTTATACAGTTCCTGCGGTGGCAGGGGAAAGTGCCAGGATGGGAGGGTGGGTCATAGGGGGGCGTGGACCTGACCAGGTAGTCACGGAGGGCACGGTCTTTGCGGAAGGTGGAAAGGGGTGGGGAGGGAAAAATACCCCTGGTGGTGGGGTCTGTTTGGAGGTGGCGGAAATGTCGGTGGATGATTTGGTTTATGCGGAGGTTTGTAGGGTGGAAGGTGAGCACCAGGGGCGTTCTGTCCTTGTTACGGTTGGAGGGGTGGTGCCTGAGGGCGGAGGTGCGGGATGTGAACGAAATGCGTTGGAGGGGATCTTTAACCACGTGGGAAGGGAAATTGCGGTCTCTAAAGAAGGAAGCCATCTGGTGTATTCTATGGTGGAACTGGTCCTCCTAGGAGCAGATACGGCGGAGGTGGAGGAATTGGGAATACGGATGGCATTTTTGCAGGAGATATGGTGGGAAGAGATGTAATCCAGGTAGCTGTGGGAGTCGGTGTCAAGTGTCAGTGTCAAGTCGGTCGTCACTAATGGAGATGGGAAGGTCCAGGAAGGGGAGGGAGGTGTCAGAGATGGTCCAGGTAAATTTAAGGTCAGGGTGGAATGTTTTGGTGAAATTGATGAATTGCCCAACTCCTCGCGGGAGCACGAGGCGGCGCCAATGCAGTCAGCAATGTAGCGGAGGAAGAGGTGGGGAGTGGTGCCGGTGTAATTACGGAAGATCAACTGTTCTACGTAGCCAGCAAAGAGACAGGCATAGCTGGGGCCCATACGTGTGCCCATGGCTACCCCTTTGGTTTCCACTTGTTTTAGTGTCAGCTGAAAATGTGGCTGTAGTGTTTTCTCTCCTCTCACCCAAGTAATACAATGGATGGTAAATTGTTGGGTCATGTGGTCTGAACTCAATGGAATCCCAAAAGTTGCCAAACACTAACGAAACAACTATTCCATGTCTCTGCATTTTGTTGGCTCACCAGCCCTCTATCCAGGCGAATTACCTCCTCCCAAACCCATGTCCTATTTTACAGCTTAATATTTTGTGCAGCGTTTAATCAATGCCTTTCCAAAGTCCAGGTACTTTACTTTTCCAGGATCCCCATTGTCTACTTTGCATGTTACACCTTTAAAGAATTCGAGCAAACAAAGAATCACCTTTAAAAAATGCTGATTCTGATGTATACTGGTTTTACTTTGCAAATCCCTTGTTATTAATTAATTAATAATGGAGTCTCACAATTTCCCTTAATTCCCAACAGAATGCTCACGACCTTTTATTGACAAGTGAAGATGATTATCGTAATTCCTAACTTTTCAATACACTCTACGTTCCCTTTCCCGTGTTCCTCTGTAACAGGTTAAAAGCTTTAAAAGATATGTTCTATTCGCTGTGTAATACACATGAGTGTCTGAATGGATTCACTCAGTTCCTGGTTCATACGCTCAATGGGCTGAATGTTCCCATGGTGTTCCTACATTATAGTCTCGATAGTCGGAATGTCCTGATTTACAGATTCAAGATCTGCTTCTCCTCCTCCTGATAATATGTCAGAAGCCTGAGAGATTGTGGAATCTTCCTGTTGCTGTGCAACATTTTGAGGGGCTACAAATGTCTCTTCATATTCCTTCACAACAGGCTCAAGATGTAGGAGGTGAACAATCACCTCCTACATCCCTGAAATGGGATTGAAGGAGTGATTTATCTCCTCCTCTTCCCGTACAACAGACTCACGGTTTAATTACCTCCAACTTTCCATAACATGTCTCAAATAATTTGATCTCCTTCTTTAATTCTCGTGCTGAATGGCCTCCTGTTATTCTAGTGTACCAATCTCTTCCAGTTCCTGTGTTAAAGACTTGAGGAGGCTGAATAGACCGATCCTGTTGCTGCATAAAAGTATACTGGTGCCTCATGGCCCTCTCCGCGTGCAGTGTTATAGACGCGCGAGGGGCGGATTGGCCTCCTCCTGTAACTGTATATCAGGATTCAGGGGCTGAATAACCTCGTCCTGTTCTGGTGTAACAGGATAGAAGTCCTGAATACCCTTCTGCTGTTCCGGTGTTACAGGCTGGATAAGTGGAATTGGCTATGTAATTGATTTCTGTTGCTGACTCTTTCTGGTGTTCTATTCAAACATAAGGCCACTTTTCATTCTTGTAAACTCTATTGCGTATTGGATCAACCTGATGATCCTTTCCATATAAGTTAACCCTTTCTTTGCAGGAATCAGATGGAGGAAGCATTTCTGATCTGCTTCCAATACAGCAATATCCTTTCTTCAGTGAGGAGACTAAGTCTGTGCACACTACTCTAGATGTAATCTGATTATGATCCTGTACAGTAATAGCAACACTTTACCAGTCTGCTGTAAGGTTCCCAGCCAGGTTAGAGCACGCCCAGCTGTCTGGTGGAATGCATAGCATTGTTGAAAGTTCATTGCCCTTCTCTACCCCACCAGCATAACGGGAGATCTGGTGAAAATGTCATAATAACATTTGAGAAGAATGAATAATGTGACGAGAATATCTCAACGTCCAAATAGCCTTGACCAAATATCTCACCTGAATCTACCATTGATCTCCCAAGAGGCCACATCGCTCAGATTCCACACAATCTAGTAAAGTGAACCTTAGAAACAGCAAGGAGAAGCAAAGATTGATGGAAGTTATATGTCACAGTGAAAGTTGCAATACAAATGTTGGGTATGTTATATAACAGGAAATAAGATACCCAGGTTTGTTGGCACTGCAATAATACCAAACAGTTTCAAGCTACATCTAAACTGTGGTAATCCACGTGAATAATGATACTGAGAAAATGGATTTCATTAACGTATTTGAGATGGTTTCCTTTAACAGTATGTTGATCACTGGAGTAGAGGTGAGGCTGTTTTGAAATTGATGCTATGTGATCAGAAGAGCCAATTGAAAACCCTGTTGAAAAGGAGGTTTCGGGAATAGTAATAACAATATATTGAATTTCATATGACGGCTGAATACAAAACAGTTGTTTTTGAAATTGTAGTTATCAACCTGAGTCATGCAATTCACGAAAGTATGAGGCGCAAATCAGTTGCATTGAATTGGAGAAGTACATGAAAAACATTTACTGGAAGACAGACAATGGTTGTTGTTTAAATAAACACTTTAAAAATGTACAATGCACACATGTCCACCACATTTCAAACAGCAAAGGGGTAAGCTGATTGAACAATAGTTCACAAAAGAAGTTAAAGTTTGCATTAGATCAAAGGAAGCAGCTCAGAAAAAAATCAGATATTGTTGTAAGTCATGGATTCAGAGACATTTGAGGACCAATGAACTGATAATGAAATTAAAAAAAAGAATCAAACTAAAAAGAAACATGAGGATGACCAAACGTTTCTCTCGATACTTGATGGGAAAGTGAAGGCAAGGGCATGTGTGGAATGGGGAATATCCACGCAAGATAATTTCTTGCAGAGAACTTGGAAATTACAGAGAAACTAAACAGTTACTTCCATGCCAATCTTATTAGAGACAAGATTAACTGATGGTGAAACTCAATTTGTGTTCTCCAGTGATTGCCAAAATTAAAGGAGATCGCAGTGAAGCTTAGAAAGTTCACACAGAGAGACGGACTGACAAAGGGGGATGGAGAAGTGTTGCCAGGCAAGGTTAGGGAGAGTCCCAAAATGTTGTCCACGTTTATCAATCAGAACAAAATAACCAGGACACAACTAGGGCCCATTAGAGACCAAGGGAGCACTCTGTGTGCGAAGCTGGAAAACATTGATCGACTGTTACATGAAAGCTCCATATCTGTTTTACTTGGAGAAGGAGGATGAAGGGACAGAATTCAAAAAGACGGGTTGGGAAGCTCTTGAACAGACTGATATAAGATGGGAGCAGGGATTGGAGGCTTTGGCTGGTATAAAATTGGACTGATAGCCATGTCTGGATAAGTTGCATTGCAGGCTGCTGTTTAGACAAAGAAGAAAAGGCGCTTACACAAATTTTTAAGTCGAATCTGGCTACAGGGAAGTTGGACTTGCCAGATGACTGGAGAACAATGAATATGGTCCCACTTTACAGAAATGATGGTGCAAATAGCCTGGCTGTTAATCAGTCAGTATTAAATCCGTGTTAGGGCAAGTACTGGAGAAGATAGGAAAGGAAAAAAATATCTTTATTTGCAGAGGCAAGGTTTGATCAGGGGCAGTCAGCAAGCCATCATAGGAGGGAAGTCATACCAAGTGAACGTTATTGTTTGTTTTCGAGCATGTTGTTCTTATGGTTTTTCAGCAAGACCTTTGACAAAGCCCCATATGTGAAACTGATTTTAAAAAAGTCATGATACTAAGGGTAACTTAGTGAGTTATATCAAACATTGCCTTATTCGCAGGAGACTGAGGGTGGTGGAGGAAGGCTGTTTGTGTGACTGGAGACCAGTGTCCCCTGATGTACCACAGGGATCAGTGCAGAGTATCTTATTATTTGTGGTATTCATAAATGATCGAGATGTGAATGTGTTAGCGGGGGAGTGTGGTGAGGGAGTGTGCTAATTAAGTTTGGCCGGGTGGCAGTGAGGAGGAAGGCATTATGTTACAGGAAGATACAGATGGAATGGTCAGATGGAATATAACCCTGATAAACATGTGTTGAAGAAATGGGGGTATACAATGAATTGCATCACACTAAGAAGCTGAGAGGGCGTTCCTCCACAGATCCCTGAATGTGACAGCACAGGGTAATAGGTTAGGGAAAAAATGAGGACTGCAGATGTTTGGGATCAGAATCAAGAAGTGGAGTTCTGGTAAAGCACAGTCGGTCAGGCAGCATCCAAGGAGCAGGCGAGTCAATGTTTCGAGCATAAGCTTTTTATCCGGTTTGGTGGCCACATTCCTGATGAAAAGCATATTCTCAAAAAGTCAACTTTCCTGCTTCTCAGAAGCTGGATGATCTGCTGTGCTTTTCCAGCAATATACTTTTTGACTGAGGTTAATACGTTAGTTAACAAGGCAGAGGGAACCGTAGGCAGAGCCTTCATTCACCGACGTATAGATTGTCAGAGCTATACAAGTCTATGGTTAGGCCATGTTGGAACACTGTAAGTAGTTCTGGGAGCCATATTGCAGGAAGGATGTGATTGCAGTGGAGGGGTGCAGAGGGGATTCACCGGGATGCTCCCTGGGATGGAGAATATCAGCTATGGAGAGAGGCTGGATAACCTCGGGTTGGTTACATTGGAGCAGAGAAGGCTGAGGGAGAGGTGATTCACAAGAAAAAGATTACGAGGGGGACTTTCAGAAAGATTTTTGCTGAAGTCCCAAACCCAGTGTTCAAAATCATATCTTATGGGATTGTGGCAAATATTTGGACATGGTTACAGAATGGGACAGCTGGCAGGAAAGAGTGAGTAAAAGTTTTTGATTTTGATTTTATGACCAGGTGTATTTTCCAGGATAAATACAATAAAATACAGTGAAATGCTTTCACTTGTTGCCACAAAGTGGTGCAATTTTGGATAATTGAAGACAATGGAATAAACAGAGGATACAGCCTGAAGAGAATTTATGGGTTGTGAGACAGCTCCTCATCATCGACCACCCTTGCAACTCAACCTTTCATGACAGCTTCAACCCCATCTACACCAGACCCCAGCAACATCGAAGTTGCTGATCCTCAGGCACCATCTTTGCCACTGGACAGATACTCCTCCATCACCAGCTCATTGTCTCCTCTGCCAGGCCATTCCAATGTCAGAGCCATTGTCTCTTACTGCTGGGCCCACCTCATCGATGTTACCATCATGGCCTTCCACTATCCGCTTCACCACAACCAGTGCAGGACACAACCAAAAACAAGTCTCCAATCTTCAGGCATCGCCTTTTGCTGCTGGGCCCTATCTCACTCACGTTGACTCTGCTGATGTTGCAGCTGCCAATTCCAGGTCATGTGCTTGCTCCAGAAAAGTAAGTAAGGACTCACCTCCTCCACATTGGGCTTAGCTTGAGTTCCAAACCCTGGGTCCAGTTTGAGGTCAGTAAATTACAAAAAGAAAGGGGGAGGAGAAAATAAGAAACAGGAATAAAAGGATCCTTTTATTGGAGATAAAGGTTCGTGGAGTATCTCAAGATTATGTCCTTGGGTCTCAGCTATTCGCAAACACCTCAAACATTTGGTTGTTGGAATCAATTGCAACATATCTCACTCTGCTCTAGGAGAAATGCATTGAGGCGATTCTCATGCCATGATAAGAACGCGGGAGGCTCACTGCGTTGAATGACCTTCTCCTTTCCCAATGTTTCTACGTAGTCTGTAGATAAGCACTATCAATGTTGTCACAAGCTCTCAGATGTTAGGAAGGAGGTCTCTGCAGGGTTACCAGGCCTGTGTTTCCCTTTTCTGATGCAGAAGCTGATGCCGGATGTTGTGACCAGCTTTATCCTTTAAGAGCAGTTTGACACAATTGAGTGTTTTGCTTGGCCATTTCAGAGACCATTGAAGAGTATATCACATATCTGCGTGTCTGGAGTCACTTTTAGGCCAGACCAGGAAAACACGGGAGATTCACTTCCTGAAAGTACATTGGAGAAGCAATTTGGTGTTTATAATTGACATTGGCTTCAAGGTCATTATTACTGACTCAAGATTTTAGATCTCGATATTTTATTAATTGTTATTAACTTCCACCAGCTGCCAGAGCATTAGCCTGGTCTGGATTAGAAATCCAGTGACATTTCCATCTCCATATAGTAACCTATCGCAAACCACACTGAGCAGTTTATTTCTGTGCTGCTTGACAACTCTGTCAAAAAGAACTGCCAACAATTTCCATAATTCAATTATGGAATTGAGGGGGTGATGTTGGTCATACTGTAATTATTCTCCTCTTAAGGGACTTGTCATAGTTGAGTTATTTTCCACATTGCCATATAAATGTCAGAGTTGGAACTGGAATGAAACAGCTTCCCCAGGGACACGGCTTGTTGTAAATTGCCTTTGTCATATCTACTGTGTTCAGATGTTTCTTCATGTCACATAGAGCGAATCAGATCGTTTGAAAACTGCCACCTGGAATTCTGTTGGCATCCTGACGAGGTGAGGTAGATCATTGACTCAATACTTCTGGCTGAGTATGTCGCAGATAACTACATGCTTGTCTTTTGCACTGATGTGCACGGCTGTTCCATCATTAAGGAGGGGGACATGTGTTGGGTCCTCTCCTGCAGTGAGTTATTTAATCCATTAATGGCTGGATCTGGCAGGATAGTTGAGCTTCGAAATGATCTGTTGGTCTTGCAATCATTCCGCCCTCCCTATCAGATGGTCGTCCTGCTGTTTGGAATGTGAACAGTCAAGTGTGGTAGCTCTATGGTTTGCCATCAGTTTTAGGTACATATAGTTCTGCCCTGGCATGTTCACCACACTCGTCGCTGAAGCTTATTGGTAATGGTAGACTGAGGGATAATCCCAGGCAAAAAGTTACAGATTATGTTTGTATTGTACTTTGGTAAAACAAACTAATAAAACAATTATACAATTAAATGTTGACCCATTGGTAGTGTTGTAGAACAGAGCAACCTAATTGTTTCAGACATAATTCTTTGAAGTTTGCTTCATATGTAGACAGGATGGTTATGAAGGTGTTTCACCTGTTGGCCTTCATTATAGAGACATAGAGACATAGAGATGTACTGCACGGAAACTGGCCCTCTGGTACAACTTGTCCATGTCGACTAGATACCCTAAGCTAATCTTGTCAATTTTGCCAACTCTTGCCCATATCCCTCTGAACACTTCCTATTAATATACTCATCCAGATGTCTTTTAAATACTTTAATTTGACCAGCTTCTGGCAACTCATTCCATACACATACAACCTTCTATGCATAAAAATTGCCCCTGAGGTCCCTTTTAAATTTTCGCCTCTCATCCTAAACCTATGCTCTCTAGTTGTGGACTCTCCCACCCCGGGGAATAGACATTGTCTATTTACCCCATGCATGCCTCTCATGATTTTATAAACCTCTGTAGTTCACCTTTCAGCCTCTAATGATTCAGAGAAAACAGCGCAAGCCTATTCCGGCTCTCCCTCCAGCTCAAATCCTTCAGCCCCTGCAACATCCTTGTAAATCTTTTCTAAACTCTTCCAAGTTTCTCAACATCTTTCCGATAGGAGTGAGACAAGAATTGTACGCATTATTCCAAAAGTGGCCTAACTAATGTCCTGCAGAGCCGCAACATGACCTCACAACTCTTGTACTCAGTGGTTTGAACAATAAAAGAAAGCATATTAAACACCTACTTCACCACCCTATCTACCTGCAACTCTAATTTCAAGGAAATATGAACCTGTACTCCAAGGTATCTTTGTTCAGCAACACTCTCCAGGACTTTATCATTAAGTGTGTAAGTCCTGCTCTGATTTGTTTTTCCAAAATGAAGCACCTCGCATTTTTCTAAATATACCTCCATCTGCCACTCCTCAGTCCATTGGCTCACCTGATTAAGATTCCATTTTACTCAGTGGTAACGTTCTTAACTGTTCATTACACCTCCAATTTTGGTGTCATCTGCAAATTTACTAGCTATATTTCCTATATTCACATCCAAACCATTTATATAAATGACGAATAGCAGTGGACAGTCCTTTGAGTACAGGAGTTGTGGTGTTGTGTTCTGGTTGCACAGGACTTTCGTGAGGCATGTGCTGGAAGCCTGTGTGCAATTCTGGTCGCCCTGTTATATAGAGAATATTAATAATTTCGGGAGAGTTCAGAAGAGGTTTATCAGGATGTTGCTGGGAATGGAGTGTTTGAATTATAAGGACAGGCTCAACAGACTCAGACATTTTCTACTGGAGCGTAGGAGGCTGAGAGGTAACCTTGCAGAGGTTTATAATATCATGAAAGTTATCGATAATGTTGAATATTAGGTCTCTTTTCCCTCGATTGGGAGATTGTTTTCAGATAAGAGGACGAAGTTTCTTAAAAGACATAGCGTCATAGAACTGTATAGCGTGGAAATAGACCTTTTGGTCCAACGTGTCCATGCCAACCAGATAGCCAAAATTATTCTCATGCCATTTTCCGGCATTTGGTCAATTTCCATCTGGACCCTTCCCATTCATCTGTCCATACAGATGCCTATTAAATGTTGAAATTGTGCCAGCCTCAATACCTTCCTATGGCAGCTCATTACACACGGACTATCCTCTACATGAAGATGTTGCCCATTAGAATCTTTTTTTGTCTTTCCCATCCCACCTTAAACCTTTGGCACCTAGTTTTGTTACTCCACTACCCTAGGGAAAAGACCTTGGCTATTCACTCTATCTGTTGCACCCATGATTTTACTAACCTCTAACATCAACCCTCATCCTCTGATCCTCCAGGGAAAACAGGCTCAGCCGATTCAGCCTCTTCCTCTAATTCAAACCCTTCAACCATGGCAAAATCAGTGAAAACCCTTCTTGAACCCTTTCAACTTTCACAACATCCTTCCTACAGAGCAAGGAGATCAGAATTGCATACAGTATGCCAAAAGTGGCTGAACCGATGTCCTATACAGTCGCATTCCAGTCTCCTAACGCATATACACAATACACTGACCAATAATATATCAAATACTTTCTTCACTGTCCTATCTACCTGCAAATCCACTTTCAAGGAACTATAAACCTGTGCTCTGAGGTCACTTTGTTCAGCAACACTCCCCAGTAAGTGTATACGTCCTGCCCAGATATGCCTTTCCAATGCAGCATCTCACAATTATCTAAATTAAACTCTGTCTGCCACTCCTCGGTCCATTGGCCCATCTGATTAAGATCCCATCGTAATCTGAGGTAACCTTCTTTGCTGGCCACTACACCTCCAATTTTGGTGTCATTTGCAAACTTACTAACTTTCCTATGTTCATATCGTGATCATTTATATTAATGACGAAATGTAGCGGACCCAGCATCGATCCGTGTGGCACTCCACTGGTCACAGGCCTCCAGTCTGCAAAACAACCCTCCGCCACCACACTCTGTCCTCTGCCTTTGAGCCAGTTCTGTATTCAACAAGCTAATTCTCCCTGTATTCCATGTGATCTAACCTTACTAACCAGTCTCTATGGGGAACTATGTCGAATACCGAACTGAAGTCCATATAGATCACATCCAGCATTCTGCCATCATGAATCCTCTCTGTTACTTCGCAACAAAAAATATATCAAATTAGTGAGACATGATTTTCCACCCATAACCCCATTTCACTATCCAGATAAAGGGTATTTGCCCAGAACGTCGATTTTCCCGCTCGTCAGATGCTGTCTGACCTGCTGGGCGTTTCCAGTACCATTCTCATCTAGACTATGATCTCCAGCATCAGCAGTCCTCAATGTTGCCTATCCCTAATCAGTTCTTGCCTTTCCAAATGCATGTAAATCCTGTAGCTCATGATTCCCTCCAACACCGTGCCCACCATTGATGTCAGGATCCCCAATCTATAGCTCTTGGCTTTTTCTTTCCATTTTGTTTAATAGCAAAACTTTATTGATGATGATGACAACGTCTCAGCAAGGGACCCAGCAATCACTTCTTTAGCTTCCTACAAATTTCTTGGGTCCACCTGATCACGACCCGATGAGGTGATTCATTTTTTTAGACAGCATGTGGTTCGTGTAGGGAATGAATTTCCTGAGGAAGTGATGGATTTTGGGTAAAGTTATAATTTTTAAAACGTTTTGGTAAAGTACAAGAATAAGAGAACACTTTGACAAATCTGGGCCCAGCGCAGGCATTGGGAATGATTTAGCTTGGGATGATGGTCAGCATCAAATGTATGGGCCGATAGGCCTGCATGCAAATACCCTGTATAACTCGATGAGTCTGTGTGTGTTTGTATGTCCAAGTATGTGTCTGCATATTTCTGTTCGTGTTTGTCTATTCCTGTGTGTCTACATATGTCTCTGTTAACCTCTGTGTGCATGTCTATCTCTCTGTGTGCTTGTTACATGTGTTCCTGCATTAGTGTGTGGATCTCTGTCTCTGCATCTCTGTGCAATTGGAACTCTTCTTGTTTTTGGTGTGAATCACTGAAACGGGGTCAAAATCACTCTTCCTTCCTCTCCCTTTCCCTCTTATCTTTAAAGTGATACAAGCCCACACGCTGCTGGTCTGGTTTAGGTCTTTTCAATCCTTTCTCAAAGGTAAGATTCCTTGTAAGAGTAAAACATTAATAATTCCAAGTTAAAAGAAGTGCATTAAAATTAATCTCATTGCCTTGGAAAACGGCTCACTCGGAATTGCTTGGTTATAATTACAATGGAAATATGCTTTAATGTGTATTCTGTGTGTTGGAAATACTACCCAGTGAAAAACCATTTCTACATTGCAGAAAGAGCGCAGACATTTCTCCACATGAACGTGTTCCACTCTGAGGTCCTAAATACAATGACAATCCTCTCCAAACCGACCTAGTGTGTGCATGTGCATGTGCGTGTATGTATGTTTGCGCGCGCATGCATGCGCCTGTGTGTATGTTTGGTGAAATCAAAGTTCAGGTTGGATTGTGCTGTGAGCTGCTGCCCTCCCTCTCTCCCTCTCAGACTGAATCCCTGGTCGTTTACACACTTCACACGATTACAGTGGGGTGGGGCATCGGGGTGGGGGGGGGGGGGGGGGGATGAAACAGAGATTGACAACAACAGAAATCTCAGCAGCTCTGGAAGCATCTTTGGACAAAAATGAAAGTTGACGTTTTGGATCGAGTGACCCTTACTCAGAAATCATATCGGGGGATATTGCATCACTTTAAACATCACAGAGACTGCCAGACCCGCCCCACACAGATACACACACGAATACAGACACATAGAGGCACTCACTATACATTGACAGTAATACAGACATGGAGAGTGTGTCAATATTTCACTCGCTCTGTCTGGTGTGTGTCATTATTTTTGGGTGGAGTGTGACTGTAGGGCAATTTCAATATTTGCAGATACCAAACCTGAAAGAATTGTAAAGTTTGTTGAGGACGGTGTGGAACTCCAACAGAATGTTATATGTTGGTGTAGTGTTCAGGTGTATGGCAGATGATCAATGCAGCGCAGTGTGAGGTGATGCTCTTTAGTAGGAAGGGCATTGAAAGACAATATAAAACACCGGTTGTACCGTTATAAAGGAGGTGCAGGAACAGAGGGCCCAGGGTGTATATGAGAACCGATTATTGAAGATGTCAGGACAGGTGGGGAGAGCAGTAAATCTCACAGATTAGTTTTAGCATCTGAGCTGTTTACAGGAGGAGGTGTACGACGGAATTTCCATGCTCCCTTCCTGAGATGTGACGGAGACAATGTGATGTGAGTCCACCTTCCTGCCCACCGAGACCGTGGGGATTCCATTTGTAACAGCTCGACACAAAAGGGAGATGGCATCAGGGCCATGGCTTCTAATTGTGCCGGGGGGAAACGGAACTGACAGTGAGTTTAAAGTGAGAATTGCCCTTCACTGAATATTGCTCCTTACTCAATAGGTGGGACGTGGATAGTTCAGAATCTCCACATGAGGCTTGGTCATTTCTGTCTATTCCAGGCTGTTTCTCCTGGAATGGGAGAAAGGGAGGGAGGGAGGGAGGGTGGGAGTGGGTACCCCTGTTGTTAGTGCTGGTTTAGGTGGGGGGAAATATGGTGAGGTGTCTGGAGGGAGTCAGTCCACAGTGGCATATCCATGCAATGTTATTAGTGTGTGCGTGTGGCGGGGGAGGGGGGATAATGGGGAGAGAGAGAGAGGGAAGGTGTTGCAAGCAGCAGTGAGAGTGGTGGAGCAAGAACATTGTTCTGGGTCGCTGCTGCAACAGATATACAGTGAGCGTGAAGGAGCAGAGAGAATACGGTGACCCTTATCCTGAAAGATCGAGGCAGGTTATTGATGGTTGTGCTGTATTGCTGGGCATTTCTTCAGACCGCAGGTACTGCACTGAGCTGGGTGGTGAGCTCAGACCATGCCAGGTGTGTCTGATAGTGTGAGCCCCTTCTGAGAAGAGAATGGCCCCCCTCTGTACTAGCCCATCCACCAGGACCTCCGTGCCCCTGTCGACAAACCGTGCTGTAATTGCCCCTTATCTGCCATGCTCGGGGTAAACTGTACAAACCAGCTCCGACATCAAAAAAGCTCAACTGTGTGCCCACTGGCCTTTTAAAGATGGCACCAGTGCCAGGGATAACATAATATCCAAGTGTATCAGTGCGATGGTGAGTACCCCCAGCCGTGATGGGTGGGAGAATAGGGCTGTTATTGAATGAGAGGGGCACCATGGGGTGGGGGAGGTAGTTAATGAGATGATTTCGATAAGGTATCACCAGGAAACTAGCTCGACCTTGTGCAGACAATCCCTCTGTCACACTCAATGAAAATGGCTCTGAGATAATTTATTGTTCGATTCAGCCCAATGAGACGAAGACACTGTTGACCCCAATCGCAGTTACAATCGCTGCAGCTGCTTGACCAATGCTCTCCATCACAGAGAAGGAACTCAATGTCACCTTCCCCTTGGGAAATATGGCAGGGCAGGAGACTGAGGTATCAGTGAGGAAGCACTTTTAGATACATAATCATAATTCTACTAGTTTTGAAATAGAGATGGAAAAGGACGAACTGGGTTTAAAAGATAATGCTCTAAATCGGAGGAAGGCCAATTTTGATGATATTAGCAAGAACTTCCAAACGGGTTTGGAACAGATATTCGCAGTTACGGGGCCAGCTGAGAAAGGGAAACCCTTAAAAATGAGATGTCAAAATGAGATGTCTATCCCTGTTAGAGTGAAGGGTAAGGCTGGTAGGTGAAAGGAATGCTGGAGGACTGGAGAAATTGAGTGTCAGGTTACAAATAAAAGGGAAGACACATGTCAGGTAGAGAGAGAGAGAGCAGGAGTCAAGGTTTTTGTCAGTACTCATTCACGGGATGAGGGTATCACTAGTTGGGCCTGCATTCATTACCCAACACAAACACGTTGTTGTCGGTCTGGAGTCACATGTAACCCATTCCAGGTAAGGATGACAGGTTGCTTCCTTCAAGGCCATCAGCGAACCTGATGGGTTTTTCCAAAAATCGAAAGTGGATTCATCATCTTCATTTGGCTCTTAATTCCGGATTTAAAGTGACTGTCGAGAAGGGTTTAAAGCCAGTAGGAGTACACATAAGAGGGAAATCCGGAGGCCATAAAGGGGACATGAATTAGTTCTGGCAAATAGGGTTAAGGAGAATCCAAAGGGACTCTACACATACATTAAGGACAAAAGAGTAACTCAGGAGAGTTTTGGGCCACTTAAAGATCAGCAAGGTTGCCGATGTGAAAAACCGCAGGAGATGGAGGCGATACTAAACAAGCATCGTGAGTCAGTATTGGCTGTGCAGAACGACATGGAAGCTAAAGAACTTTGGAAATAAACCGTGACACGTTGAAAAGTGCCTGCATTACAGATAAGGAGAGGCTGGAGTTCGTAAAGCCCGTAAAGGTGGGAAAATCTCCAGGACCTGATCAGATGTACCCTAGAACACTGTGGGAAGCGAGTGAAGTGATTGATGGGCCCATTGCTGAGATATTTGTATCGTCAATTGTCACAGATGAGATGCTAGAAAATAGGAGGTTTGCGAACTTGGTGCGATTACTGACAATGTTTAAGAAGGATGGTAAGAAAAAGCTAGTGAGCCTGACTTCAGTGGAGGGCAAGTTGTTGGTAAGGATTATGAGGCACAAAGTTTGCATGGATTTTGAAAAGCAAGGACTGATAAGTGATATGCAACATGGCTCGAAGCATGGAAAGTTGTGTCTCACTAAATTGACTGAGTATGTTTGAAGAAGTGACTAAGAGGATTCATTGAGGCAGAGGTGTATATTGTTGGTATGGACTTCAGGAAGGCATTTGACAACTTTCTGCATGGTAAGTTGGTTAACAAGTTTAGTTCATATGGAATACAGGGAAAACTAGCCATAGGTATACAGAATTAGCCCGAAGGCAGGAGATAGAGGGTGGTGGTGAAGGATTGTTTTTCGAACAGAAGGGTTGTGACCATTGGTGTGCTACAAGCGTTGCTACTGGATCCGCTACTTTTCACTATTCACATAAATCATTTGGATGTGAACATTGCAGCAATAGTTGCTAAGTTTGCAACTGAAACCAAAATCGATGGTGTAGTGGAGAGCAAAGAAGGTTTATCTCAGAGTACAATGGGATCTTGATCAGATGGGCAGATGGGCTGAGAATTGGTAGATGGTTTTTAATCTAGATAAATGGGAGGTGCTGCATTTTGGAAATGCAAATCAGGGCAGGACATATACACTTAATGGTAAGGTCATGGGGAGTGTTGCTGAACAAAGAGACCTTGGGATGCGGGTTCATAGCTTCTTGAAAGTAGAGTCGCAGGTAGATAGGATAGTGAAGAAGGCATTTGGTATGCTTGCCTTTACTGGCCAGTGCTTTGACTATTTGAATTGGGTGGTTATGTTGCTGTTGTACAGCACATTACTTTGGCCACTTTTGGAGTACTGCATTCAATTCGGATCTCCCTCCTTTTGGAAATATATTGTGAAAATTGAAGAGAGTCAGTAAAGATTTACAAGGATGTTTCCAGGATTGAAGCTATAGGGAGCGTGCGAGTAGGTTGGGTTCTTTTATTCCTGCAGCGTGAGGAGCATGTATAGGGTGTATAGCCAAGGTATTTTTCCCCAAAACTAGAGGGCATCGATTTCCGATGAGAGGGAATAGATTTCAAAATGACCTAAGGAGCAAATTTTTCCCCACAGAGGGTGGTGCATATGTGGAATGAGCTGCCAGAGGAGGTGGTGGAGGCTTTTACAATTACGACTTCTAAATGGAATTTGGATGGGTACATTAAGAGGAAGGGTTTACATCGATATTGGCCAAATGCTGGCAAATGTGATTAGTTTAACTTGGGATATCCCATCAGCATGGACGAGTTAGTCTGAAGCGTCTTATTCCGTGGTGTACACCTCCGAGACTCTGACTCTATCTGACCTTGCACCAATATCGTATTAATTCATCATTCCCGGACATACTAACCTATATTGCTAGATATGATCGAAATGTCTTCATTTCAGCATTCTGAAGCCTGCAAACACATCCTTCCATAACACTGACTCAGAGTCCCTCTCCCTCTGTCTATTTCCCAAATCCCTCCCATTTGTCGCTGTTTAAACTGCTTCCCCACCATCCAGTTTTAATTGTCCAGTTTTAATGTGAATAATTGTCCTATATCTTTTCCTGCCCTTGAATGTTGCTCATCCAAGAGCATCAGCTTCCAACACTAAGAAGCTTAGAAACAATGGTCAAAAAGCATTGCTTGCATTTTCGTTGACTTCCCAATGTCCTGCCCTGTGTTCCATGTTGGATAGTGGGGTTTTAGCAGTTTTGAGTCACACCTTTGTAACTTGCTCTGTGCCTAACCATTGAAAGCCTGTGTTAATCACTCTCTGCTGCTCATGTACTCAGTAACATGTTAGTGCTTTAGACCAGGCTTCTCACTTGCCTTTGACTGACATTTGACTTAACTCTAGTTTTTGTACGTTCGTGGAAATGCTGGGACTGGTTTCCTGTAGGCTGTGTTTTAAGCTGCTGTGGAAATTCATGAAGACCAGAGGCTTTGGTGACCCAACTCTGGATGAAACATGGTGACTGTAGTTGCAGCATCTGGATTTGCAACATGACCAACAAATAGAGTAGAGGCTGCAGAGAGGGGAATCTCTGTAAAATGGGATGAGGGAGTCACAATCAGATTAGCCATGGTTTTGAAAAACGTTGGAGCAGGATTGAATTGTTCGCTAATGCAACTTATTCAGATATTACAGTTAGTAACAAGCCAATTTCCCTTTTCTCCCAGTGTCACAGACTGGTGGGTAGTGAGTCGCCTCCTCCTGTTCCTAGGGAACAGAAATCTGGGGCCTCAATAGCCTCCAGATTTCCCTGTATCCCAGTCTCGAACAATTGAGTGACTGCCTCCTGTTCCTGTGTTCCGGTATCGAGCAGTTGAAAGACTGTCTCATGTCTCTGTGTCCCAGTCTCGAACAGTTGAAAGACTGCCTCCTGTTTTTGCGTCCCAGTCTCGAGCAGTTGAGTGTCTACCTCCTGTCCCTGTTTCCCAGTCTTGAGCAGTTGAGTGACAACCTCCTGTATCTCCCTGTTCCTGAGCAGCAAATTCAATGCTCTGAATGATGTCACAAGGTTAAGAAAGGACTTGATAACAGGGAATTTCAAACTTGGAGCAGCATTAAACAAAGATATCTAGAAACTTCTCCACCAAACATTTTATGCAGCTGTTACTTTATTCCTGTCTCCTTTTATAAACAGGGTGAAACGTATACAACAGTGCAGTGTTCCGACAATACTCCCACATACAGGGAAGACAGATTATAAATATTGAAAGATGTATGCTCTATCCCTCACCAACCCTCATCCATTCCATCCAAACCAAGTAAATGTTCCCTTTTATTGTGTTATGTAAAATGATGTAATGAACTGGTTAACTGAACCTTTTTGTTTGGTGACTGTCACTAATGTCAGTCTCCATGGATTCTAATTATCCTAGTGGATGGTTTCCTTCTTTTCATGACAAAAGGGCTCCATTCAATATGTTATCCCATGGTATGGGCGGGAAAATCACCGAAAGCACTAACAGGGATCGACTGCTCCAGAGAGAGGGAGAGATCAGAAACTGAGAATATTAGACTGGAAAGTTCCAACAGTGGATCAGAAACTGAGAATGTTACACTGGAATGTTACAAAAATGGATCAGAATCTGAGAACATTCGACTGGAATGTTCCAACAATGGATAGGCGGCTATCCTATTATGTTTGGATTCTTTCCACATTTTATTGGTGGCCGTTAACATCGCGGATCAAATATGCACTTTACATTATTCAATGTTTTTATTATCCTATCCTGGCTATTGTTGGTGTCCCTGGTAAGTTTCACTGTCGATATATTATTTGCATTAATCACGTGCGACTGTATTACTGTTCTTTTCATTTACTCTACTCTGTAAGTATTCACGGTCCAAACCACAACAAACAACAGTGAACCTGTTCATTCTTTCTCTCCTTCGTTAGTTCTGGAACTGTGCCTTGTTGGTTGACCTACTCATTTCAGGTATGAACCGGGGTTCATTGCATCACTGCCCTTGCTATTTAAATATTGAGAGCTTGGAGGTCACTGTCTTCTGTTCTGGATGCAAACTCCATTTCCTTCCTCTGACTCCATCTCATACCTGGCCAATAACTGAGGCTGAAACAGACGAGTCACAACTATGGTGGTCCCTTTGACCAGAAGCTGATTACTGACATTATATCCTGACCTTTCCTAATTTTAACTATTGACAATTGCAGATAATACTTCACTGGTTCATCCCATCTGCTGTTTGAACCTTCAGCTATGAAACACAGTCTTAATAAAGCCAATGATCTGCTGCTGCTTAAACAAATCTGAGTCGGTATTCCATGGCTTTTATCTAAACGCAGACCAAACTCCCATCATTCCCGTACGGATTGCTTTATATTGTTGCTGGGTCTGGCAAAGCCTTTACTTTAATATTCACAAGCACGTCGTCACCTCTGTCTATGACACGGTCCTCAGTCTCCCTCTGTTAATGACAAAAAGCCCTGTCAGTTGTTCACATTTAAGCTGATTTCCTCTATGTCTATTCTCTCTCAAATAGCAATTTACAAATCTACTGCCACCAACACACACACACACACACACAACAATCTCTTGCCTTATATTTCGGCAGTGGAGATACAGAGCCATACATTTGTGGGAGCCCATTTACTGTCACTCACTGCATGGGTTACAAATCTTCCCAAGCAAGACATTTCTGTAGTGCAAGTATAGTAGCAATATACTGGCAAAGGCTTGCAATGGTCCCCATGCTGGGCAGGTAGAACAGTTTATAGAGTAGTCCACGAGCATGGTGCGCATAGCTTGCCATTCTGGCTGGTCCCTTGTCCCAGTTTATGGTGCCTGGGATCGTTCTGTGAAGAAGATTCACTATTTGATGTAACTAATCATTTCAACTGATCTGGCAATAATTTTATTGAATGCTCTCATACTTGTGATTGGACCCACCATTGTCTCACTTCTCCAGTTACTCCCACTCCCTTGTCTCCTTAGCCATATTTTCACAACATGTTATCAGTTAATTAATTGTTTGTTTTTCTGTACCTTTCCCTGGTGTTGTTTTTTTGGCTCCCGAGTGTATCGAGTCCTGGCATTGTGAAGCTCAGAAACAATGAAATGGCATGTGGCGGGCTGTTTCTCCAAGTTGGAAAGGGGGTCCCAGCAGTATTGAGACACGTCTTTGAAACTTGGTCTGTGCCTGACCACTGAAAGCCTGTGTTTGTCCCTCTTACATGATTGTGCGGTTCATCACATGAGGAAACCCCTCGAGTAATATTCTCAAGTAACAGGTCTCTTACTTGGAGCTGAGGGGCTTCTGACTGACTCCTGTTATGGAAAGGTTAGTGGAGGGGCTGGGGATGGTTTTCTGGTGGTTGTACTGTGAGCTGCCTCAGATATTCAGGGAGACCTGAGGATTTTATGACCCAACTCTGGATGGAGCATGGGGAGTGTACTTACAGCATCTGAGCCTGCAACATGAACAACAAATGGAGCAGAGACTGCAGAGACGGGAAGCTCTGAAACCACAGAGTATGTGTGGGGAAAGGGATCTGCTAAATCTGCCTGTGTTTTAACGAGGAGACACACATCCTTTCCCTCTCCCCTTTAAATACACCCATGCAAATTCACCCTCTCCTCCCCGCACACAAACACACTCCCCCTCTCTCACATGCACACACACACTCTCCCCTCTCTCACACGCACGCACACCCTCTCTCACCCTCCCAAAGACTCGCATGCTCACCCTCACTCTCTCACAAACACACACACACACTCTCCATCCCACAGACACTCCAAATTGTTTTCAAACACACACACGCACGAGCACACAAACACACAGACACATCGACACGCACACACACACATCTAATATGTAAGATGAATTTTCATTTGCTGGCTTTTATTTCCAGATGCATTATATTTTCTCAAAAAATATACAATTTGTAGACAGTCAGTCAATGTGATATTTTATGAACTCCTACTTTGGAAATAAACCCAGTCTGATTCCAGTTGAAGATACATACAGACCCCAAACAAGACCGCATGCCTAAAATACGTTGTCTTTATGGAAAGGTCACCTCCTTTACATTGATAATACCTGAAGGATCTCCAGACAGGAGTTGAAAGGAACTCTGGAATTTGCATATTCATCAATCAAAACCTGCATCTCCATTGGAATCGAATTAAGATTTAGCAGCCATCTTAGGTGTGTTCAAATCATGTGCATGTGTTGTATCAGCCTTTCATCTTTTCCTAATAATTTTTGTGCCTAAGGTCTTCTCTCTCTAACACTTGACGAAGGAGCAGGACAATGAAAGCTTGTGTTTTCAAACTAACCCGTCAGTCTATAACCTGGTGCCATGCGATTATTGACCTTACTCAACCCAGTCCAAAGCTAGCACCTCCATATCATGGTTTTTATTGGTTAGCCAATTTTCTCTCCAAGCAACTAAATTGTCCCAACCCCATATGCTCTTGTCCTGCATATTAATCTTTCGTCAAGCATGTTATGCATTGCCTTCTTGAAGTCCAGATATAATACATCTTTCAGATCCCCCTTATTCAACTCGTTTGTCACACTTCTTAATACGAAAATGCTAGATAAATCATTTAAACATGATTTATCCTTAATACAATCATGTCAACTTTGATGGATTGTGGTTTGACTTTCAAAGTCTCCTGTTGTTTATTCCGTAATAATAGATTTGAACAATTTGTCTTCAGTCCCAATCGTTTGCTCATACCTTTCCATTCCCGAGTGAAGTTGGTTATTCTAAGTTCTTCCCTTTCCATAATCTCGACAGTCTGTTTCAATTCCTGTGAAATAGGCACGAGGCTGTGACATATCGGCTCCAATTGCTGTGTAAGGGGCATGGGTGGCTGATTGGACTCATTCTGTTCCTGCTTTACACACACTATGGGCTGAATGTCCTCCTGGTGTTCCTACACTATAGCTTCGATGTCTTGCATGTCCTGCGCCTGTTCCTGACCAAGCTTAAGATATCATTGTCCTCATCCTGTTGCACAATGACAAGTTTGGAGACTTATGCAATCTCCCTGCTGTTATGCCACATTTCGAGTGTTGAATTGAGCAGGCAGGTTGCGTTGTCCACAGTAGGTAGCTCAGTGGTAAGCATTGCTGCCTCCCAGCACCAGTGATCTGGTTCAGTTTCAGTCTCGGGTCACTGTTTGTGTGGATTATGCACATTCCCCCTGTGCCTGCAAGGAATGCCTGTCGGGTACTGCAGTTTCCTCCCAAAGTCCTAAGATGTGCCAGTTAGGTGCATTAGCCATGGAAAATGTTCGGTTGCAGAGATTGGGTTGGGAAGGGGGTTGGAGAATGGGGTTTGTATGGTATGGCCTTCAGAGGATCAGCGTGGAGTCGAATGGTCAAATGGTCTGCTTCCACACTGTAGGGATTCTATGATTAACACCTTCATTGCAGAAATCAGTTGAGGGAATAATATCTGAGTTAATACCAATACCCTTTCTTAGTGGGAAGATTAAATGTGTGAACATTACTCCAGATGCGATCTCATTAAGACCCTGTACAGCAGCAGCCACACTTTACGAGCTTGTTGTAAGGTTCCCACTCAGGTTAGAGCAGGCTCAGCTGTCACGGGAATACACAAATTTGTTGAAAATGAATGGTGTGCTGACCTTCATTTCAGGATGTTTTGAGTACAGGAGTAAGGGTCTCTTACTGCAGCTGTACAGGCTCTTGGTGAGACCCCATCTTGAACATTGTGCAGTATTGTGTGCAGTTTTGGTCTCCTTACCTAATAAAGGTCAAACCTGACATTGAGGGAGAGCAGCGAAGGATGAACAGACTGATCTCTGGGATGACAGGCTTGTTGTGGGAACAGAGTTTGGGCGACTGCGCCTGTATTACATGAGGTTTAGGAAAATGGTGAACTATATAAAACTCTGACATGGCGAGATAGATTGGAAGCAGGGATGATAATTCCCCTGGTTGAGATGTCCAAAACATGGGCTCACAGTGTTGGGTACAGACAGGCCAAAGTGCGTTGAGATGAGACTAATTGTCTGCACTCAGAGACTGGTGAACTTGGGGAATTATTTCCCTGATCAGGCTGTGAAAGCTAAGGTACTGAATGTAAATAAGGATTTCAAGACACAGAAGGCGGGGAGGGGGTGGACAGTGCAGGAGTTTGGTTGTGGAGGTATAGAATCAGCAATAATTACAGGCAGTGATACAATACTGTGACAGCTGTGTTCCTGTGGAATACCGTAATATAGAAAATGGTGCAATATCAATAATGGGACCAATGGGAAAAAGAGGCTTCGGTGCGAACCGCCAAAATTACCAATAAAAATCAAAACAAAAATAATAGTCAGCCTAACACAAACAATAGCACAGGCTACATAAATCTTTAAACTGTATATTGTAAGGAGTTAATGCAGTAAATGTCACACTTTAACACTACAGTCACTGACTACAGCATTGTACCTTTCACCAAGATCTTCACCAGAAATCGCGCGAGCTGACTGACCACGTGATGCCGATGCGGCATTCCAGTTCTCTCCAAGATATTTCCCTCCCGGTTTCAAATAAAATTCCTTCTAAATGTAGACCACAAATCCCACATTCAGGCTCAGTTTCAAGGCTTGCAGAGCAGATTACATTCCTGCTTTGTCTGAACACACTGAGGGTGCATTTGGCAAACAGAGGAATCCTGAGGCTGGGATTTGCTGTTCAGCTGGTGCCAGAGACAGACTCTCATAACAGTGAACGGGAGTTCGCTTTATAAAGAAAGGGGCACAATTCACGAATTGTGTTGCAGCGAAATTGCGTTTAATAAACACACCTTATTGGATAACTGCCTGTAAATTAAATGGAGGATCAAAATTGATGGACCAACGCGAATACAGTAGTTCCTATTTTATGTGTTCCGATTTTTAAACATACTAAAGGATATGAACACTGTGTGGGGAAAACTGAATTGAGGAGATTTTCACCATGAACTAGAATGGAGGATGCTCAGTGTTTTGAATGACATACTCCATTCCCGATGTTTCTGTGCAGTCTGCGGGAAAGCTCTGTAAATGTTGCCACCAGCTCTCAGATGTTAGGAAGGAGGTCTCTGCAGGATCAATAGGATAGTGTTTCCCATTCCAATACTGAGGCTGGTGCCGGGTGATCTGTGCGGTTTTATTCTTTAAGACCTCGGAGCAGTTTGGTACAATAGAGTGTCTTGCTTGGCTGTTTCCGAGACCATTGAAGAGTTTTTCATATATCTGTGTGTTTGGAGTCACTTTTAGGCCAGAACAGGAAAGCACCCGAGATTCAATTCCTGAAAATACATTGAGGAAGGAAATTGGTATTTCCAATCGACATTGGCTTCAAGGTTACTGTTAATGACTCCAGGTTTTACATCTCGATATTTTATTAATTATAACTTCCTCCGGCTGCCAGAGCATTAGCCTGCTCTGGATTAGTAATCCAGTGATATTTCTACAACAACATCATCTCCACATGGGGACCTATCTGAAATCACCCAGAGCAGGTTATTTCTGTGCTACTTTACAGATCTGTCAAAAAAACTCCCACCAATGTGACTATTGCGAGGGGACTCAGGGCGTGGTAAATGGTCAGACTGTAGTTATTCCCTTGTTATGGGACTGGACATAGCTGAGTAATTTTCCACATTGCCAGGGAGATGACAGAGTTGGATCTGGAATGAAACAGTTTCCCCAGGGACACGGCTTGTTGTGCAGCACAAGTCTTCAGTCCTATTGCAGGAATGGGGTCACGGCCCATTACCTTTTTCATATCGACTGTGTTCAGCTGTTTCTTCATGTCACGTGCAGTGAATCAGATCGATTAAAGACTGGCATCTGTGATTCTGCGGGCAGCATGGCGAGGGTCAGGTGGAACATCAACTCAACACTGCGAGCTGAGGACGGTGCAGATAATACAACCATGTATTTTGCACTGTTGTACAGGGCTGTCCCGTGATTTAGGATGGTGATATTTATGGAGTCCTCTCCTCCAGTGAGTTGTTTAATAGTCCACCGACATTTACGTCTGGATGTGGCAGCACTGCAGAACTTCGATCTGATCTGTTAGTCTTGGGATCATTTCGCCCTCTGTATCAGATGTTAGTTCTGCTGTTTCTAATGTAACCAGTCAAGTACGGTAGCTTTAATAGATTATCATCAGGTTTAGTTACACATGTTTCCGACCCTACTATGTTCACTCATACTCGTCACTGAACCAAAAATCGGTTTGATGGTAATGGCAGGCTGAGGGATTATCCTGGGGAAAATGTTACAGAGTGTAATTGAATACAATTCTGCTGCTGCTGTGATTGTACCGCACCACATGAATCCCCACTTTGCGCTCCAATATGTTCAATTCAATTCTACTGACTGTCCCCCAGTTCATACCAAGAACCATTCACCCATCAGCTCTGTACTCAGTGTCTTAACCTGGTTTCTGATGTGGTAACACTTCAATTTTCCTATTCTCATTGTGCTGAGGGTCTATCCCTGGTGTCACGCGTCCAATTTGTTACTTTATTCAAATCCCTGAACATATGCATCTGAATCTTTTCCATTCCCCCAATGCCATCTTCTGTGTTTGATGTGAATGTGTTTCCTTCTGTTTCTCCCTGACCATAATAAAGAGCTCTGCAGTGTCAGTGATTCCAGCATTATGCAATTTTAGATCAATGAATGTGGGCACCTTGCATTATCGGTCAATTCCCAGTGCATGGCGTTCCGTGTTAGACAGGGCGTTAGAGCAGCTTTAACACACGTCTATAGAACTTGTTTAAAAACAGAAATTGCTGACGAAACTCGGCAGTTCTGGCAGTATTTGTGGAGTGAAAGCAGAGTTAATTTTTCAGGGCCAGTTACCCTTCTATATAGCTCCCATTTTCTCCAGCAATTTTTGCATTTTCATTTCCAGTATCCATAGTTATTTGTATAATTGATAACTTGTTCTGAGCCTATTCATTTCTAGAGAAAGTCAACAGGTCTGGCAACATCTGCAGAGACAGAGAAACAGAGTTAGCGTTTCAAGTCCAGTATGACACTTCTTCAGAACTGAAAAGGATTGGAAAATGAGCTTTATAATCCTTGACAGATGTGGGGAGTGGGTTGAAAGGTAAAAGAGGGTGCGACAAATGATAAACATGCTTTTAGTAGTGGTGAACGAGAAGGTCATATGAAATAGCTTTAAATTAAGCTGTGAATGGGGAAAAGGGATTCTCTCTATTGAGTGAAAGATAAAGAAGATACAACCACACAAGCTCATAGGGAGACAGGAGGGAGAATGTACGGAAAATAGAGAACAGTTATAATGGGGTCAGTCTGTGAAGTTGTGAAATTGTACATAAACTCCTACAGGATGTAACTACGAAAGTGTAAAGTGAGTTGTTACTCGAGCTTGTGTTGTGCTTCCTTGGAACATTGCAGCAGCCCAGGGCCGAAATATTAGTATGAGAGCAAGGGAGGTTATCGAAATGGGAAGCAATGAGAGGGTCAAGATTATTTCCACAGACAGAGTGGGAGCGTTCCTTAAAGCAATCTGTGTTTGGTCTCGCCAATATAGAGAGACTGCATTGTGAGCAGCAATGCTAGGAAACCAGATTGAAAGTTTACAAGTGAAATGCTGCTTCACCTGGAAGGTATGTTTCGTTCCTTGGACAGTGAGGAGGGAAGAGGCGAATGAGCAAGTGTTGCAGCTTCTGCAATTGCATGGGAAAGTGCCATGGGGGAGTGGGGAAGTGTTCGGGGTGATGGAGGGGACAGAGAGGGAACGGTCCCTGTGAAATACTGAAAGTGGGCGGGAGGGGAAGATGTGTTTGATAGTGATGTCCTGTTGGAGATGGTGGAAAAGGTGTAAGATGATTATGTGAATGTGGATTCTAGTGCAGGAGGGAGTGTGGACAGGAGGAATCAATCATTGTTCTGGCATGGAGGGGACGGATTGAGGGCAACACCGTGGGGGTGGAACAGTGACAACTGAAGGCCCTGTCCACCAGAGTTAGGGGATTTCTGGTTTGAAGAAAAAGGTGGCCACATTAGACGCAGCTTACAGGAATGTGGCATTATCAAACAAAAATAGCAGAGATGTAGAAACTGGGAGAATGGAGTCAGCCTCCGCTGATCATGGGCTCAGCCATATGCAGAAATCTCCCGTGAATGATTGAAAAGAACCAGGCATCTAAACTGGGGATTTCTGCCTCACAACCCGTCTGAAGCGGAATGTGAAAATAGACCCAGAGGAAGGTCAGTGAGTATACATAAGCAGACATTCAAGCAGATATCCCAAACCGCTCAGTAATTGTTCAAGATGAAGAACTCGATAAGAAGGTGAACCACCCATGGTTGACAAAAGGTCTCAATGATACTATTGATGAGCAATAGTGGAGGGCCAGATTCATGATGTTTATTTCAGGGACCATAAGCAGATTTTAGGCTTGAATTTCAGCTGTGCTTCCTGATTTACCCACAAGAAAACCCTACCATTGCTGCTCCATCCTCTTCCCTGCTCGTCTCCCCTTCCTTATTCCAGGTTCTTCCTCTCAAATTACAGAGTACATTCTCTAACATTATGGTCCCTAACCACTTCATCTGAAACTCTTTGATCAAGCCTACCTACTCTGCAGTAGCATCAAGCTGCGTTTTATGCTGCCACTTTGCCTCTGGTCTCAGTGTGGCTCGGCCTCTCCATTCATGCTGTTTTACCCCTCCCATTCACATCTCACGCCGGAAAGTTTCCTTCTTGGAGTAAACCTTATTGAAAACACCTCTCCCCCTTTGCACTGAATTCACAATGTGATCCAAATTTCAAAAAGTATACTCAGTCTTCATCTCACTCTGCTAAAGGCAACTGCACGCTGACCGTGTGGTACAAGAATTCCCCTTCTTGAATGGTTAAGGCCAGTGATGCGCTTTTACTGTAGAGATCATCACCCCATTTGGACAACGCTTTTCAGGTGTTTGACCTCTTATTGGTACTCGTAAGAGTTCATGCTGCCTTACGATTGTAACATGGAGAAAAACAAATCACAGTACCAAGCTTGGGCTGAGCGTTATTTACCTGTCATTTGAATACTGTTTCAAATTTGCAGTGCTTATCTTTAAATGTTTGTTTGTAAAGTTAGTGTCAGATAGCGTGTCGGTGGTTGAGTGATGATATTGTATAAGTTTATAAAATCATGAGAGATATGAATAGAGTGACCAGCCAAGGCCTTTTCCATGGGATGGAGGAGTTCACCCATAGAAGGCGTAGGTTAAGGTGAAACAGGGAAGATTTGTAATGGTCGAAGGGTCAATGTATTCACACAGAGGGTGATGGGTGTATATGGAATGAGCTGTCAGAGGAAGAGTGGGAGATGCCAGTACAGCGACAACATTTAAAACTCATTAGGGCAAATATATGAATGGGAAAAGTTTAGAGGCATTTGGACAAAATGCAATCACATGGGACTAGTTTAGTTTGGAAAATCTGGTCAGCATGGACAAGATGGACCAAAGGGTCTGTTTGTGCGCTATATGACTGTATGAATCTAGAAAGCGAGGAAAAGGGGAGAAAAGACATGATGTAGTAAATTGGCGAGAAATACAAAAAACATGTTTTTTCGAGCATATTAAAAAAGTTTAAGATGAGTGTGTGACTTTAGATGAAATTAAGTCAGGATAATTGGAGGGTGTAACTGAAGAATTGGCTACAGGGAGCAGACAGATAATTTACACCATAGTTTACATTTTTCATCACAGGGGAAGGCACAGTAAGTATTTCAATGATGTTAACAAAATGGTAATAGGAGGGAAGTTCTTGAACCGTCTCTAACAAAAGGAACAAGGATTTTTCTATCAGATAAGACTAAGAGTAGACAGGCCAGCAGTAATTCGTAGCTGGTTTTGAAAGAAATGGTCACAGTCTTGGGGTCATGACGCCCTCTCTATCAGCTATGAGTTCTACTGTTTGTTAATGTAAGCAGTAAGTGCGGTAGCTTGAATGGGTTGTCATCAGGTTTAGGTACACACGGTCCTGACCGTGGCATGTTCACCCACACTCATCACTGAACCGGAGATCGGCTTCATGGTAATGGTAGACTGAGAGATTATATTGTGGTTGAATATAATTCTACTGCTGCTGCTACTACAGCTATTATGATTTGCATCATCACATGAATGCCCAGTTTGAACTGCAATATCTGCAATACAATTCTGCTCAATTCGCATGGGGACCCGGTCACCCTTCTCCCCTGTACACAGTGCCGTATCCCGCTTTCTGATGTGAGAACGCTTCCATTTTTATAAAAATTCTCATCCTGTTAGGATATCTTCATGATGCCATGCCTCCAATTTGCCGCATTTCTCAATAGCATTTAACGTTTTCACCTGAATATTTTCCCCTCCAGTAATGCCATCTTCCGTTTAAAGCGAATGTGTTTCCCTCTGTTTGTCTCCATGACCATGATTCAGAGCTCTGTAGTGTCGGTGATGACAGCCTTATGTAGTTTCAGAACAAATGAATTTGTATACCTTGCATTACCATTCACTTCCCGGTGTATGGCGCTCCATGTTGGACAGGGCGTGTGAGCAGCTTTGACACACATGTTTGAAACTTATTCAAAAACAGAAATTGCTGAAGACACTTAACAGGTCTGACAGCATCTGTGCAGTGAAAGCAGAGTTAATCTTTCGGATTCTGTGATTGTTCCTCAAAGCACCCAGTAAGTCCAACTATTTTTGTTTTTGTTTCAGATTTCCTGTATCCAATTATCTTTGCTATATTGAAAATATATTCTGTAACTTTTCATTGTTGAAGGAACTCAGTGGGTCTGACAACATCTGCAGAGACAGAGAAACAATGTTAATGTTTCAAGTACAGTCTCAATCTTCTTTGGACGTGTAAAGGATTGGAAAGTGAGCGCTTTAGTATCTTGGAAGAGGTGGGAAAGAGTGTTTGGAAGCCCAGTGTGAAAGACAAATGGGCTTTAAATTGTGGTGCAAGAACACAGATATATAATGGGTGTAAATTGATGTGTCAATATTAGAAATTGATTTTCTCTGTTGAATGCAACATAAACAAGACACGAACTTAGGGAGCCCAGGAGGGAGGGTGTACGGAAAATGGAGAACAGCCATAATGGGTTCAGGCTGTGAATTTATGGAATTGAACATTAACTCCTACAGACTGTAACGTACCAATGTGTAAAGTGAGGTGTTACTCGAGCTTGGGTTGTGCTTCATTGGAACATTGCAGCAGCCTACATTTTCTTAGAATCCCGACAGTGTGGAAACAGGCCATTCAGCCCGATAGGTCTATACTGACCCTCCAAAAAGTATGCGAACGAATCCCATTCTCTACCCGAATACTATACATAAACCTTTGACTATAGCGCCTAACCTCAACATCCCTGAACATAATCGGTTATTCAGCACGGCCAGTTCACCTAGCCTGCACAACTTTGAACTGTGGCAGGAAACTGGAGCACCCAGAGGAAATCGAACCCAGTTCCCTGATGCTGTGAGGCAGCAGTGCAAACCATTGAGCCACCATGCGATCCAGGACCGAAATATCATCAGACCACACGACTATGCGAGCAGAAATGAAGCCATTCGGACCATCACGTCTGCTCCACCATTCGATCACGACTGATAGATTTTCAACCCCATTTCCCTGCTTCCTCTCAGTAACCTTTGATTCCCTTGTCAATCAAGAACCTATTTGCCTCTGTTATAAATATACTAAATAGCACATTGAACATAGAAAAGTACAGCACACAACAGGCCCTTTGGCCCACGATGTTGTCCCGAGATTTAATCCTAATGTAAAATATAATAACTTAATCTACGCAACCCTCAACTCACCGCTCTCCATGTGCATGTCCAGCAGTCGTATAAATGTCCCCAATGGCTCTGTTTCCACCACCAGAGCTGGCAGCACATTCCATGCATTCACAACTCTCTGCGTAACGAACTTACCTCTGACGTTTCCCTTATACCTTCCTCCTAACACCTTCAAACTATGACTTCTCGTACTAGTCAATCCTGCCCTGGGGAAAGGTCTCTGGGTATTGACTCTATCTATTCCTCTCATTACTTTGTACACCTCGATCAGGTCTCCTCTCTCCTCCTTGTCTCCAGAGAGAAAGGTACAAGCTTGTTCAACCTTTCCTCATAAAGCAAGCCCTCCATTCCAGGCAGCATCCTGGTAAAACTTCTTTGCAACCTCTCCAAAGCCTCTGTATCTTTCCTATAGTAGGGCGACCACAACTGCACGCAATATTCCTAGTGTGGTCTCACCAGGGACTTGCAGAACTGTAGCAAAACTTTGCGGCTCTTAAACATGATCACACTGTTAATGAAAGCTAAAAAAACATATGCTTTCTTGACACACTATCCACTTGGGTGGCAACTTTGAGGGATCTATGCACTTGCACACCTAGATCCCGCTGTTCCTGCACACTGCCAAGAATCCTGTATTTAATGCTATATTCAGCATTCGGATTTGATCTTAAAAAATGCATCACTTCGCATTTATCCAGGTTGAACTCCATCTGCCATTTCTCAGCCCAGCTGTGCATCCTGTCTATGTCGCACTGCAGCCTACAGTAGCCCTTTATACTATCGACAACACGTCCAACCTTTGTGTCATCAGCAAATTTGCTAATCCACCCCACAACCTCCTCATCCAAGTCATTTATATAAAAAAACTACAAAGAGCAGAGGCCCATGAAAACAGGCCTGTGGGATCCCACTCAACACTGTCCTCCAAGCAGAATACTTCCCATCTATCATCACTGTTTGCCTTCTGCCAGCCGGTCAATTCTGAATCCAGAGAGCCAAATCTCCCTGTATCCCATAATTCCTGACTTTATGAATGAGCCTTCCATGGGGAACCCTATCAAATGCCTCGCTGAAGTCCACATGCACCACATCCACTGCTCGACCGTTGTAAACCTGTCTTGACACCTTCTCAAAGAAATCAATAAGATTTGTGAGGCATGACCTGCCCCTCACAAAGCCATACTGACTGCCTTTAACCACACAATGTTTTGTCGAATAGTCATAAATTCTATCCCTCAGAAATTTTTCCAAACTTTGCTCACCACAGACGTAAGACTGACTGGTCTCGAATTGCCAAGGATTTCCCTATTACCCTTTTTGAAATAAGGAACAACATTTGCCTCCTTCCAATCCTCTGGTACGACTCCTGTGGAGAGTGAGGAGGAAAATATCCTCACCAGCGGCTTAGCAACCTCCTTTCTTGATTCCCGGAGCTGTCTAGGGTAAATCTGGTCCGGCCCTGGGGATGTATCCATGTTAATGTTTCCCAAAATTGCTAGCACATCAACTTCATCAATCCTGACCTGTTCAAGAGTGATCTGGCCCAGTTCCTCTCAGTTTTCATTTACAACAAGTTCCCTTTTCTTGGTGAAAATCGAAGCAAAAAGCTCATTCCCCTATCTGCTCAGACTCCACGCATAAGTTCCTTCGCTATCCTTGATCGGCCCTACATTCTCCCTGATTATTCCCTTATTCCTCACGTATGAGAAAAATGCCTTTGGTTTCTCTCTAATCCTTCTTGCCAAGCTTTTTTAGTGCCCCATCATGGCTTGCCTCAGTCCATTTCTGAGCTCCTTTCTAGCAATCCCTGTAATCCTCTAAAGTTGTGCTAGATTCTTGCTTCCTCCATCTTACGTAAGCTGCCTGCGTCCTTTTGACGAGACATTCCTCTGTGCTCATCATCCAAGATTCCTTAATCTTGCCCCTTCTTACTTGTCTCAGAAGAACAAATATGTGTATTAATCGCAACAACTGCTCCTTAAACAGTCTCCACATGTCTGCTGTGCCCTTTCTGTGAAACAAATTCTCCCAGTCTGTACTTCTCAACTCCTGTCTGATAGCATCATAATTTCCTTTTCCACAATTAAATATCTTCCCTCGGAAACTGTTCCTTTCACTCTCCCAGACTATGCTACATGTGAGGCAGTTGTGATTACTTTCGCCAAAGTGCTCTCTCACCGTGAGTTCTGACACCTGTCCTAGCTCGTTGCCTGGCACCAAATCCAAAATACCCTCTCCCCTCTTCGGTCTGTCTACATATTGAGCAAGGAAACCCTCTTGAACACAGCTGACAAAACCAGCTTCATCCACACCATCTGCACTTAGGAGGTTCCAGTCGATATTGGGAAAGTTGAAATCACCCATAATAATAAACCTGCTAATTTTGCATTTTTCCAGAATCTGCCCGCCTGAGATCTTCAATCTCTCTCCTGTTATTAGTTGACCTGCAGGAAACTCGCAAATGCGGTGACTGTTCCCTTGCTGTTCCTCCCTTCCACCCAGACCGACTCAGTAGTCAAACCTTTCTCAACAACCTTCATTTCTGTAGCTGTGACGAACTCACTGATTAGCAATGCTACACCCCTCCTCATTTTCCACCCACACTGTTCTTTTTTAGAATTAATTAGATTATTTACAGTGTGAAAACAGGCCCTTTGGCCCAATATTTCACACCAACCTTCCATAGAGCAACCCACCCAGAACCATTCCCCTACATTTCCCCCCTTCATCTAACACTACGGGCAATTTTGCATGGCCAATTCACCTCATCTGCGCATTTTTGGATTATGGGAGAAGACCAGAGCACCTGGAGGAAACCCACGTGGAAAATTTGCAACTTCCACACAGACAGTTCCCTGAGATCGGAATTGAACCCGGATCGCTGGCGCTGTGAGGCAGCAGTGCTAATCACTGTGCCAACGTGCCGCCCCGAAACGTTTTTAAAAGTTCTAAACCCTGGAACATCAAGCGACCATCCCTGTCCCTGTGAAACCTACGTCTCCGTTATAGCCACGACATCGTAGCCCCAAGTACTGATCCATGCTTTAAGTTCGTCACTCTTATTTCGAACATTCCTTGCATTAAATCTGACACACTTTAACTGATCCCTTTTTTTCATCACGCGAGAAACCTTCCTGATAGATTCAATACATCCTGTCACTGTCCCGTCTGCAACTAACCCCCTCTCAGATATGTGGTCTTATGTGCGGGCAGCTCCAAACTTAGAAAGCTCAACATTGTGCCCATTGGCCTTTTAAAGATGGCAGCACTGCCAGGGTTCATGGAATATCCAGGGACATCCGGGGCGATTGTGAGTACCTCCAGCTATGATGGGTGGGAGAATCGGGATGGTATTGAATAAAGTGGGTCGGGTAGTTAATGAGGTGAGTTCGATAAAATAGCACGAGGAAAATTCAATGAAAATGGCACTGAGACATATTAATATTAGATTTAGTGCAATGAGTCGAAGACTCTGGTGACCCTGCTCCCAGTTACAAAGATGCAGACCAAATACTCATCCAAAAATCTCCATCATCTGACCACACACCAATATCCTGTTCACCTGGATATAGTGACCCAAATTCCAAGATGCTATTAAATGTTTTCATTTCACAGTTTTTATACCTAACATCATTCCTTCTCTGAAATTCTTTCTCAATCTCCCGCCTCTTTTAACCAAGATCCTCCCATTTTGTGGTCTTTCAACTGATTCATGGTCTCTCTCTGGCAGTGGGTTCCATACCCACAGCACCCATTGACATGGCCTAATGGAGATATGGAGCTGTACATGGATGGGAGCTGCACTTCCTGTCACTTCCAGCATGGGCTGCAAGCTCCCCCACACTGGGCAATGATCTAACACAATGTTACTCAGCAATGCAGTGGTTGGCGTAGACAGCTGCACATGCTGGGAAGGTAACTGCTCCAGATTAACACAAAACGTCACTTCTATTCACTTTCACTGCACAGCTCCCCATGATGGACAGACACAGTCTGTGTTTATCGAACAATGAACTGGTGTGATCTGAACAACATCCTGTGCTGAACAGGTTATTTAGTCCAATTTAAATATCATTGCGCTGTTTGAGGGATAAGAAATGGACTGGTGAGCTCTGAACAGTGTTCAATCCTGGAAAGATTGCTGAGCAGTGCACTAGCCTGGTCTACGCAGTGTTTCTTGATGAACAGATATCTCATCTTAGATTATGCATGTCCAGGCTTGATCTGTTCGGTGGATTGAGTATCCGACATAACTATCACTCCTACTGCTCGGCCCATTGCACTGCCAAACCCCATATTTCTGCAATATTTGTTCATTCAGTAATTAGCGCTGAAAACGTGTTGCTGGAAAAGCGCAGCAAGTCAGGCAGCATCGAGAGAACAGGAGAATCGACGTTTCGGGCATAAGCCCTTCTTCAGGAATGAAGAAGTGCTTATGCCCGAAACGTCGATTCTCCTGTTTCCTGACCTGACCTGCTGCGCTTTTCCAGCAACACGTTTTCAGCTCTGATCTCCAGCATCTGCAGACCTCACTTTCTCCTCATTCAGTAATTACCCAAGTAAAACGAAAATATGTGTTCGTTTGTTATGGACCAGAGCAAATCCACTCCAAATACATGGAGAAATTAACCTCGGACCGAAAGTTTTCTTATCTTAATGGTAAATGTGAGGTGCTGTGTTTTAGATACAATTCGCTTGTTCAAAATATTCGACATTAAGCAAAACACAGTTTATTCAAACATTGCCGACAAAATACAACAAAAGGAAGTGGAACTTAGAATAACTTAATTCTGTTGGAAAACTTAACAGAATAATAGGTTATTTAACTACGATACAGTAACTGCTCAAACATGGTAACATTCAATAAACACAGACGTGTCAAAAAACAAATTCAATAAACATAAAGTTCTCCAATCCAGAAGGAAAGAACATCAAAAGACAATTCTGAGAGAAATCTCAGATAGAGAGTGTAGCATAGGGGAGAGATTTCCTGCCTTCCAACCCTGCTAAGACCCCAGCAATAACTGGCGAAAGGTAAAACAAAGAATTCTGGTAATGTGAGAGTTTGAAATTACTCCACAGGACCAGGCCGCTGCTGCAAGGACCACACAGAATGCACCGTAGAGCCTCTCAAAAATGCCTAAACCCACCGAAGCCATTAAATGATGGTAAGATAAATGTCAAAGTTGTACATAAATAAATAAAGCAAAAGGATGTGGCAGGCCTGGTGATCAGACACAGACGGCCTCGTGATTCCAACAATTCCTACCCTGCTAAAACATAATAGGATCATCGAGCTTGTGAAGAGAAAGCATCATCTCTGCCCCTCACCTCTAACTTTAAAATTGAGATGTGCCATTCACCCAATAGTCAGCGATGTCAACATCCCACCCACACCAAGTATTATTGCGTTATATCAGGGTTATCGTGAAAGGGCTTAACTGGATCTGTTTGTTCAGCGTCTGTGATTCATATCAGTCTTCCTGGATCACTGGAGGGGTTTCCTCTTCCATAATTAGGTGATTCTTTCAATTTGTTATGCGATGTATCTGGACAGCGTCATCCTCAACACGATTGAGATCAGCAGCTACAGAGCGAGGGTTGGTTCAGAATTTGAAAGCATTAGAATGTTCCAACAATGGATCTGAATCTGAGAACATTAGACTAGAATGTTCCAACAATGCATCAGAATCTGAGAACATTAGACTGGAACGTTCCAACAATGGATCAGAGAACTTTTTTACTGGAATATTCCACCAATGGACAGGAGTTTATCCTGGGGTCTTTACTATCTTTATTGGGAGTGGGCATGGTTAGAGTTGCGGATACAAGCCATACTGATGATTATTCAAGCTGTGTACTATCCCATCCTCCTATTGTTGGTGTTCCTGGTAGGCCTATCTCTGTCAATTCTATAACCTATGATGAAGATTATTGCTATTCAAATTAATTATATTTTACAAATATATGAACTTTCAGTCACAAACTCCACTTCCTTTTCATGCATTTCCAAACTGCTTACTCACAAACATCTAAGAATTAACATGCCCGTTCGGAACTTTGAATGTCCTTTTTACTCTGAACTGTTTTATGTCTCCATATTCTCTCTGTCATCAAATTTGCCGACACCAACATCCATAATATTCCCAGTCTCCAGCTCTGCCTCCGTGCTGGTGCTGAATTAGCCATCATCTACCCCTTTGTCAATGACAGATTTTACGGCTCCAGTTCTCTTCTGACGTATCTTCCAGTTTCAAATATTTTGCCCACAAGCAATTTCTTGTCTCTACAGTTACTTCACAACAGGGACTCTGTATCAGAGTAATAATGTCAGTGAGCATGTAATTCAGAGGCATAGGTAATGATTCTAAAAACATTGTTTGAAATTCTACCATCGCCAATGACTAAACGTAAATTCAAATGACAAAAATTGGAATGAAATCTAATTTCACTCATGGCAACCATAAACCATCAGGATTCTTTTCCTTATTTTACTGGTAACCTTTTGTAAAGAAACTTAGCATTTTTGCCCCATCTGGACTAAGTGTAACTTCAGACACACAACAATGTGGTTGGTTCATATTATCTTGACTAGTAGCCGCGTGGTCAAGAGCCATTAGAGGTGGACAACAAATGCTGCCCTTGCCAGTGGTGCTGGCATCCTGTGACACAACAACATTAAAGGTGAAATGACGAAGGAAATATGGATGCTGTAGATCTGAAATAAAATTCTCTGGCGTCTGAAAGAATGTTGGAGAATATCAGCAGGTATGGCAGTCTGTCGGACTGGAGAAACACAAATAGCGCTTCGAGTTCAGTGACCCTATCAAAACTGAATGCAACTAGGAAATAATATTATTTGTATCAGGGATGTTTGCCAGGGTGAGTGGGAGGTTTGAATGGATGGAGAATTGTCCAGCAAGAGGGAGAGTCAGTGAGAGAGAGAGAGTTAGAGATAAAAAGAAAAAAAGAGAGAGGAAAAACAAGCAAAAGGATGGTTAATGATGGACCGGAAGTAAAATAGGATGGGAAGTTATTTTAACATTTCCCCTTTTCCCATATTCCTGAATACCACCTCCATTTCGGCATGTCCTGTTTAAAGTGAGTCATGTTCCCACTGTCCCTCTTCTCTGAATGTGGTGATCAAAGCCATCGGCAATACTGGTGCTGCCCTTATAGTTGCTGAGATAAAAAGAAACGCAATTTTACACTGTCAACTGCTCCTTTGGAGAGATAAACTGTTACTTTGGGACTGCGTGGAGATGTAACGGCTTTCTCAGCTATGAAAGGAAACTGAGGAGACGGAGGCATTTTCAACACTGAATGGGTGAACCATGTGTGTGGGGAATTGACTTACTGCTGTCATTAGAAAGTCAGTGGAGATTCTGTGCATCGTGTTTTCAGGTTTGTATTGTCAGCGGCTGCGTTCATTCAGGGAGACAGAGGGCCTGTTGGCCCCACTCTAGACACTGCATTTACAGTTTATCTGGGTTCATTGAAAACAAATGGAGCTGAGACTACACAGAAGGGAAGCTGTGTAAACAGGGTGGGGCTGGGCACTGCTCATTTCTCCCTGGGATTTCCAAAAATATTTGTCTAATCTGGACCCCTTCCAAGTGTAAAGTGTGAAAACAGTTTGTTTCAAAATGATGTAGTCACTTAGCTGTATCCCTTCTTTCAGTATAACCTGAAGCCTCACATCAGTGACAGGACAGTGCTAACTCTCACCGAGAAGTGAACTGGATTGATTCTGGAACTTTCCAGGCTGGAGTGGGTAATATATCCACCATCTCTGAAGTGCAGTCCTCCGATGTGTTCACGAGCTAACAGAAGCCATCTGCCTGCTAAGAGAAATACATTGGTTCCATCTCCACAGGAGAAGGTACAGAAACTAACTTCCAGAAATACGAGAAAACAGAGTGACTGGTAAAAATGAGAAACCGCAGGAAATTGGAATTAAGGATGAGTATGAATTTGAATTTCTAATTGATTTGAAGTTTCATAAGTTGCTGTATTTGATGAGCTACATCCCAGAGTATTGAGGAAGTGGCAACGGAGCCAGTGAAAGAATTATTGATTATCCTTCAAAGCTAGTTAGATTCAGGAAAGGATCCTGCAGACTGGAAAGCAGCTATTATAAGCCTAAATATTTAAAGCAGGACGGAGAGGGAAAACAGAAAACTAAATAGCTTAATGTCAGCTATGAGAAAAACATTGTAATCTTTTATTAGAATGTGACAACTAGACACTTGGAAAACAGTGATATGATTTGGTAGATTCGGTCTAGATTCAGGAAAGGGAAATGATCATTGATAAACCTGCTGTAGTTTGTGGAGATTGTCCATTATAACATCAACAATTGAGAACCAATGGGAGTGGAATATTTGAATTTTCAGCAGACGTTTGACACGGTTGAATATAGGTGAGTGGGTATGTTAAATTCCATGGGTAGGTACGTGTGGAATATATACGACTTGGATTAAAAATTGGATAATGGAGACAATGAAGGGAGTAGTGTTTTTCTCTGGACTGAAGGCTTGTTGTGTATCAGAAGGATCAGTGTTTGGTCAATAGCTGTGCATAAGGTATAAAAACGGAATCAGATGGGAACAACAAATATCAACTTTCACATTTATATTTATTAAATGGTGAGAGGTCGGAGGGTGCTTTTGTCGAAAAGGACCTGGATGTCCTTGGTCATAAGTCACTAACAAAATTCTTACGGGACAGGAAGTAAATGATATGTGGCTCTTTTTACAAAATGATTGGAGTACCAGGGTTAGTATATCTTCCCAATGGTAGTGATTTGTTGAGACAGTATTTGGTGCATTGTGTACAGATTTGGTCTGTTTTATAAATAATGATCTCTTTGACACCGAGACAGTGCAAAGGTGTTTCACCAGACTAAACCCTGGCATGATGTACCGTGACGAGAGAGTTCAGGATCTATGTGTTTAATCTGTAGCGCTGTCAGAGCATAAAAAGTTGAAACTTGATGGTTATGGACGGACACTCATTATGTCCCAAACAGCTGAATAGTGCGACAATTCTATGCTTTTCATGGCATGTTTGATTCCTGATGTGTGCCTCTGCAGAGCCCCCATGTCGTTTGACAGAGAGGTACACACTCTGAATGAATTCTGAACACTTTAATGCACAGTTACTATGTGACACTGAATTGAATGTTACTTTGTAGACAATCCTGTCAGCAGTCAAAATACCTTCAGTCTGAAAGAGTTAACAATTATGCACCAGCATCTGACCTCCATAGGGACAGTGAGTCTGCTTTCTTGAAGATTGAAGACATCTTGGAGAACGGTTAAAAAAGGTTGGCTTCATTCATACTAAAAGGAAAAACCATGTTAAAGTAACACATAGGTAGTATGAGTAATTACGCCATGTGGACCAGATTGGAGCAGTCTATCCATTCAGTCACTGCTCCATTTGTTGTGATGTTGGAGGATCTGTGACAACTTCCTGTTCCTGTATTAATGACATGATAAGCTGAATGACCTCTTCCTGTTTCTTTTTAATCACTCCGAGTGTGAAATGATCTCTTTCTGATCCTGTGTAAGTGAAGTGTGGGAGTGAGCAGATTTCTTCTCTTCCAATGTAATAGGCAGGAGGGACTGAGTGAGCTACCACACCTCCTGTCCAATAGTTTGATAGACTGAATGTTTTCCCCATATTTTTGTGAACTCAGCTTGAGGTGCTGAATGAGCTCCTCCATTTATTGTGGAAATTTATTGTCCAGCAGTGCTGTTACATGAATGTTACCCAGACTTGAAAAGCATGGTCTTGAATGGTGTCCAGTTCTAGTTGCATACTGACTACTTCAAGAGCTGAGGAGTGGCAACTTGTTTTGAACATTAACTAACCTTCCATGAATATCCCCACTTCTGCTCAGTTTGGAATCAATGGGCTGAATGACCTCCTCCCACATTTTCTATAATGACCAATTGTACATGCCTGGGCTGAGGGAGCTACCCTGAGGATCTCCTACAGATGCGTCCCATGGCTTAGATGATTGATGTCGACTGACGATAAACATCTTCCCTTGTGCTATGAATGACTCCAAACAGTGGAGAGATCACTACCGATTCTCATTAAGTGCGATTTTCCTCAGGATCCTCAATGTCATCTCAGTCTAACACTGCCCTGAGTTCAGGGCCAGTCTTTCTTACCTGAGACCATGTGTTCCCTATTTTGTTCATATAAATAGGTCATGGTGTAGAAGCGGAGAATGTCTTCTTCAAACAGACGGTAATGACTGTCAGGAAGTATCTTACACAGAGACTTAGGGGAGCTAGCTCACTGAAAGGGACCTGTGGTGTCCCGCAGGGATCGGTTCTGGCACCTCTGCCCATTGCGACTTTTATTCATGACTTGGATAAGGAAGTGGAAGGTTGGGGTTAATAAGTTTGCCAATTACACGAAAGTTTGTAGAGTAGTGCATAGTGTGGAGGGATGTTGTAGGTTGCAACGGGACATTGACTCTAATGCAGAGCAGGGCTGAGAAGTGTCAGATGGAGTTCAAATTGGAAAAGTGTGAAGTGATTCCCTTTGTAAGCTTGAATTTGAATGCAGAATACAGTGTTATATGCAGGATTCTTGGCAGTATGGAGGAACAGAGGGATTTGGGGCCCACGTCCATAGATCCCTCAAAGTTGCTGCTCAAATTGATCGGATTGTTAAGAAGGCGAATGGTGTGTTAGCTTTCATTATCAGGGGGATTGACTTTAAGAGCAGTAAGGTTATGCTGCAGCACTATAGAGCTTTGGTTAGACCACGCTTGAAATATTGTGTTCAGTTCTGGTCACCCAATTATAGGACTAGAGATGGAAACTTTAGAAAGAGTGCAGAGGAAATTTGTCAGAATGCTGTCTGGACGGGAGGGCAGGCTTTAGGAAGAAAGATTGATGGAGCTTGGGCTTTCCTGGTTGGCGTGAAGAAGAATGAGAGGTGACTTGATAGAAATAAACAAGGTGGTGAGAGGGCTACATATACATTGCATAGCCAGAGACATTTTCTCAGGGCAGAAATAGCTATCAGGATGAGGCATCATTTGGAGCAAGGTTTCGAGGAGATGTCAGAGGTCGGTTCTTTACACTGAGAGTGGTGGATGTTTGAAATGCACTGCCAGCAGTGGTACATTAGGGACATGTAAGCGACTCTTAGATAGGCACATGAGAAGATAGTACAAAGTAGTGCATGTAGGTTAGTCTGATCTGAGAGTAGGACAAAAGGTCGGTGCAACGTTGAGGGCCAAAGCAACTATAATGTGCTATAATGTTCTCTGTTCTATCTTCTATGAGACTATTTAAAGAGGATTTAGATGGATTTTGACCGATCAGAGAGGTGAGGGCTATTAGCAATCGGGCATGAAAGAGGCTTTGAGACCTAGAGCAGATCAGTCATGATCTTAGTAAGAGCAAGGCAGGATTTGGGTTTGAACAATTTCCTCCTGTATCCGATGTTCTCCCATTCTGTTATTGGAATGTTAATGGGTGTTATTTTCCTGGAAGATCTGTTATTGAATGTTGCAGTCAGAGAGACCAGAGGATTCTGTGAGCCATCTCTGGGTGAGGTCTCGTGGCTGTATTCACAGTGAATCTGGGTCTACAACATGACCAACAAATGGAGCACAAGTTACAGAGAGGGGAAGCTCCGTATAGAGAGATGAGGGGCCTGTTTCATACCCAGCCTGGATTTTCCAATTCTATTTTCCAAATCTCCTAAACCGTGTGGGACAGACTTGAGAGGCTGTTTCTGTGCACCAGGTTATAGCAATAAGTAGCATCCAACTGCTCCTGTCTAGCAGTTTTGAGGGGCTGAAAGGAACACAGAAACATGGGACTGAGGAGCAGGAATGGGTCATTAGACACTTTGACCCTTCTCGATCAGGCACTAAGACTGTGGTTGATCAGGTTGTTGTCTCAGCTCCGCTTTACTGTCTGTATCACATTCTCTGTGACTCACTGCTCTGTCAAATACTTAACTAACGCAGCTTTGAATAAACGTAAACAAAGAGGAATGTCAAACTTCTGGGGAAGAAAATTCTCACTTGAAAGGCCCTTTTAGAATTTTCCCCATCTCTCTTATAGAATTAGAGAGTCATACAGCATGGAAACAGATCCTTTATTTCAGCTTGCCCACATCGGCCAGATATCCCTATCTGATCTAGTCCCATTTGCCATCATTTGCCCCATATCCCTCTGAACCATTCCTATTTACGTACCTATCCCAATATATTTTGAATGTGTAATTGTACCCACTTTAAACATTTTCTCGAACAGCACCTTCCGTACACGTATCACCTTTGGCATGAAAATGTAACTCCTAAGGTCCACTCTAAATCTTTCCCCAATACCGTCTAGTTCTGGACTCCCCTAACTCTGGAAAAAACACCTTGGTCATTCAGACTATCCATGCCCCTCAGGATTTTATAATCCACTTTCATGTCACCATTGACCCTCCTGCAGTCCAGGTGAAAAGCCTGAATCTGTTCATCCTGGACCTAAATCTTAACCCCCCTGTAGCGAAAAATCCTTGTAAATCTTTTCTGCGCCCTCTCAACATCCTCCCATCAGCAGAGCCAACGGAATTGTGCGCAGTATTCTTAAAGTGGCCTCAACAGCGTCCTGTATAGGGGTAACATGCCACATCAACTCCGATACTCAAAGTTTTGACCAATTAAGGCAAGCATGTCAAACGTTTTCTTCACCGTCCTGTCTACCTGCGACTCCACTTTCAAGGAACTGTGAACCTGCACCTATAGGTCTCTTTGTTCTGTAACATTCCCGAAGGCACGACCCTGCTTTAATTTACCAAAATGCAAAACTTCAAAAATATCTAAATTAAACTCATCTGCCAGTCCTTGGCCCTTTGATGGTCAACGGTGCCGCTGTAGTCTAAGATAATCTTCTTCCTGTCTGCTGCACCACCTTGTTGATGCTACCTGCAAACTTATTAACCATGCCTCTGATATTCACATCCAAGTTATTTATATCCATGATGAAAAGCAGTGAGCTTAGCAGCGAATCTTTCAGCACACCCCTGGCCACAGGCCTCCAGTCTGGAAAACAATCCGTTACCTTCAAGACAATTTTTTATCTAAATGGTTAACGTTCCCTGGATTCCATGTGACCTAACCTTAGTAATCTGTTAGGATGAGGAACCTTATTAAACGCCTTGCTGTAGCTTGTGTAAACAATGTACATCAGAGAACCTTCGTCAATCTTCTTTGTCGCGTCCTCAAAATACAAAACCACATTAATGATACTTGATTTCCATCGCACAAAGCCACGTTGACTACCCCAAACCAGTCCTTGTCTTTCTAAATGCATGTAAATAATATCCCTCAAAACACCCTCAAACAACCTACACTACACTGACGTTAGTCTCACTGAGCTGATAGTTAACTGTGTTTTTAGATCACTGTTCCCTTTTCCAGTCCCATTCTTCCACTGGTCACAAACAATTTAATTATTACTAGGTTAGTGAAATGACCAATGATATCGTTCTCAGAGTGTGTCGGGTCAGTCATAGAGTTATAGATATGTACAGTATGGAAACAGACCCTTCGGTCCAACCCGTCCATGCTGACCAGATATCCCAACCCAATCTAGTCCCACCTGCCAGCACCCGGCCCATATCCCTACAAACCCTTTCTATTCAAATACCCATCCATTTGCCTCTTAAATGTTGCAATTGTACCAGCCTCCAACACATCTTCTGGCAGCTGATTCCATACACGTACCACCCTCTGCGTGAAAAAGTTGCCCCTTAGGTCCCTTTAAAATATTTCCCCTCTCACTCTAAACCTATGGCCTCTAGTTCTGGGCTCCCCAACGCCAGGGAAATGACTTTGCCTATTTTTCCTATCCATGCCCCTCATAATTTTGTAAACTTCTATAAGGTCACCCCTCAGCCTCCGACGCTCCAGGGAAAACAGCCTCAGCCTGTTCAGCCTTTCCCTTTAGCTCAGATCCTCCAACCCTGGCAACATCCTTGTAAATCTTTTCTGAACCCTTTCAAGTTTCACAACATCTTCTTCTGAATAAGTCAGGCAGATTTCTTTAATCTGCTAAAACAAAACGTTTATGACTAAAACAAAGTTACTCAAACAATGATGTCAAGAAGGATGATGAGTGGGTATTGCAAACATGTACATTAATACTTCCCTTTGAAAAATACTGAGGAACACACACACACACACACACACACACACACACACACACACACACACACAAACACACACACACACACACACACAAACACACACACACACACACAAACACACACACACACACACACACACACACACACACACACACACACACACACACACGTTTGATAAAAAAATGGAAATCAAAATCTCTGCGATTTTAACTTGAAAGATCATTGTCCAAATATTATTGGAACTCATGACAAAAGGAAAAAAATAGAGTTTGGCTTAAATGTTATTCTACTTGTAAAGTTACAGAGTCCTACTGCGTGAAGACAGGCCCTTTGGTCCAAACTAATCTATGCTGACCTGAATGTCCATCCACGCTAACCCCATTTCCCTGCACTTGGCCCATATGCTTCTGAACCTTTCCTATCCATGTACTTTTCGAAGTGCCTTTGAAATATTGTTAATCTTAATGCCTCAACCACTTTCACTAACAGCTCATTCCATATGCGTATTACGCTCTGAGAAATATTTGCCCCTCTTGGTCTCTTTTATTATTTCCCCTCTAACCTTAAACTGACACACTCTCGTCCTCGATTACAAAACTCTGGGAAAAAAAAGACTTGGTTCGTTCACCATATCCATGCTTCTCATGATCTTGCGTATTTTTTTAACAAACCCGTCCCACCATCAGTCCCCCTCAGTCTCCTGTGCTCTAAAGAAAAATGCCATTGCTTGACCAACCTCTCCCTGTAACTCACACTGTTGGATCATGTCAACATCCTTGTAAATTTCGTCTGCAATCTTTCCAGTTTAATAACATCCTTCCAATAGCAATGTGACCAAAACTGAACACAGCAATGCAAGTGGGCCTCACCAACATCCTGAAACGTGCAACAGAACTTCCCAACTTCCAGACTGATGAATGCCAATGTGCCAAAAGCCTGCTTCACTTCCCTGTCTGCCTGTGACTTTACTTTCAGAGAACCATGCACCTGTACTCCAAGGTCCATCTGTTTCACTACACCATTTAACGCCCTGCCATTCACGACGAAATTCCTGCCTTGATTTTACTTTCCAAAATGCAAAACTCACGTCTATATATATTAAACTATATTTTCCTATTTCTCAGCCCAATTCCCCAGCTAATCAAGGTCCTGCTGCAATTTCTGAAAACTTCCCTCACTGTCATCATCAAATTCGCTTAGGCTTACTGGTCTATATTTCCCAGGTATTTCTTTCCTTCCCTTCTTGAATAAGGGAACAGCATTCGCTACACTCCAGTCTACTGGGACCCCACCTGTAGCTAACGATGGTGCTAAAATATCAAACAGGCTCCCTGTAGTTTCTTCTCTATACTCCTGCTGTGTTCTTTGATACATATGGTCAGAACCAGGAGATTTATCGACCTTTCTACATTCTAATACCTGTACATCCAACACCTCCTCTACTATGATATAGATTGTCCCCAAAGATATCACCACTAACTTCCATAAGCTCCCACACCAAGTCTTCACGTATTTCTCTACAGTAAATACAGAGGAGAAATATCAATTGAGTACCTTCAGAATTTCCTGTGGTTCCGCATATACATATCAACTTTGGTCCTTGAAGGGTCATATTCTCACTGTAGTTATTCTCTTTTCCTTAATATATGTAAATAAACTCTTCGGATTCGTCCTGATCTTCTCAGCCAAGGTTATCTCGTGCCCCCTTCTCACCCTCTTGATTTCCTTCTTCAGTAAACTCCTGTATCCCCAGTATATGTCCAGGGATTCCTTTGATCCTATCAACCTGGACCTTACTCGCACCTCCTCCTCTTTTTTTTGGTTAAAGCCTCAATATCTCTTGTTATCCAGGGTTCCCTCTTCATGACAACCTTGCCCGTCACCCTCACAGAAATATATAGACATTGAGCTCTTGCTATCTCACTTTTAAATGCCTCCCAGTTGCTGGAGGTCCCTTTGCCTGCAAACAAACTACCCCAAACAGCCCATGCAAGTTTCAGACTAATTCCATCAAAATTCACCTTGCCTCAAGTTAGAACTTGCACCTGTGGACCAGTATGTCCCTCTCCATAACTATAATAAAATTAATAGAACAATGGTAACTGGTCACAAAGTGCTCTCCCACTGTCACCTCAGTCATCTGTCCTGCTCTATTTCCCAAAAGTATGTCGAGTTTTGCCCCTTCCCGAGTAGGCCCCTCTACACACTGCTTGAGGAAACTTCCCTGAACACACTTAATACGTTCACTCAATCTACGCCCTTAATTCTGTGTCAGTCCCAGTCTACGTTCGGAAAGTTAAAATCTCGTATAACGACAATCCTATTGGCCTTGCAAGTCTCGGCAATCTCTCCACATATGTTTGTTCCTCGAATTCCCGTTGACTGTTTGGGGGCCTATAGTAAAACCCCAATAATGTCACCATTCCCTCCATATTTCTTAGCTCCGCCCACAAAGCTTCACTGGATGATTCTTCGATTGTTTTATATCTGATCACATCTGTGATACTCACCTTAATCAAAAATGCAACTACCCCTCCGCTCCTTCCACCACCACTATCCCGCCAAAAGCAGCTATAACCTGGTACCTTAAGCTGCCAATCCTGTCTCTCCCTGAGTCCTGTTTGTGTAATGGCTATAATATCTCCGTCACACGTACTTACCCACGCCCTGAGTTCATCAGCCTTAGCTGTCAGCCATCTTGCATTGAAACAGATGCAATTTAATCCAACAGGCTTTCCTTGCCCTCTGTCGTGTTCCAGACTGACCTTTCTCTTCACTTTACTGTTTCTGATTACTGTATCTCCTTCCATCCTCGCACTTTTCTCCCTGCTGTTGAGGATCCCACGCTCAATAGCCTCCCCAGCCCCAGCCAATCTAGTTTGAACCCTCCCTTGTAGAACGAGTAAATTTGCCTGGCAACATATTGGACTCCCTCCAGTTCAGGTATAGCCCGTCCCTCTTGAACAGTTTGCTTGTGCCCCACAAAAGATCCCAATGATTTAGAAATCTGAATCTCTGCCCCCTGCACCAATTCTTTAGCCACACATTCATCTGCCATAACCTTCTGTTCTTACCGTCCCTAGCATGTAGTACTGGAAGTAAACCCGATATTACCACTGTCATGATCCTGGCTTTTATCTTTTTTCCTACCTCTCTACAATCACTCTGCCGGACCTCATCCCTATTTCTACTTCCGTCATTTGTACCAACGTGCACAATGACTTCTGGCTGCTGCCCCTCTCCCTTGAGAACGATTTGCAGCCGCTCTGAGACAACCTGGACCCTGGCATGTGTGAGGCTACACACCATCCTGAATTCCCATTTGCAGCCACAGAATCCCACAGAATCTCCTGTCTGCACCCCCCGCCCCACCACTATCGAGTCTTAGTAATTACTTCTGAAGTTATTCTGCTCACACAAGCTTCTGAAAATGTGATTCCTTCCTGGAACAGATGAAATTGGCTGAATTCCCTTTCCTTCAAGCAGTGGGGAGATTCCAATGAATCCTCATCCGGAATCCTCCATGAGTGATAAAACCGATTGCGCTTTCTTTTTGCTTGCACACATTGCTGTGATGAGGGATAGGGAAAGAGAAAGGGAGGAACAGACTGTTCCTTCTCAGACAGATTACACTTTTCCATCTCTAAGTTGATTCAATGACGTTATTACTCCCCAAACTGGACCATGTGAAATCTCCTTGAACATTGTCTGAACGATATGACTCCATCACATTTCCTGCTTCATGTAGGTGCAATAACCAATAACCAATTTCAATAACCAATAATTTACCCTACTTGATTTGAGGATGTGTTTATATATGCCTGCGTAATATAAAAATAAAACGTTTAATGTCTTCACCATATCTGCGTTAAAATGCATGTATTTTATTCTGAAAGAAATACAGAAATTGCTGGAAATGCTCAGCAGGTCTGGCAGCATGTCTGAAGAGAAATGAGAGTTAACGTTTCTGGTCTAGTGACCCTGCATCAGAACTTGTCTTATTCTTAAATTACATCCCCAGATTTATTCTCCCACACAAGAGGAAATATCCGTCAGATATTCACCTGCTGCACTCTCTTCGTGATCTTGTATGGTCAATGAGAACATCTCTCATTCTCAGGCCGAAACTGATAATCCGTCATGTGCCTTCATCGGAAGGCCAAGTAAAGATAAGCATCTTTGTAATATTTGAAAGCAATTTAGCTTTTTTTTCAGTTGTGGGGATCATAACTTCAAACAATACATCAGACGTGGTCTCTGCAATGCCTTGTACTGATGCAGGAAAATATCGCTAAGTTCAAACCTGATACCCATTGCACAAAACAGCATCATTCCGCTTCCCTTCCAAATCAATTGCTGCATCTTCAGAGCAACTTGATGTGATTCATCTACTAAGACACACAAATCCCTGTATACCACCAAGTTCTGCATTCTCTCTCCATTTAAATTATTTACTGCTGGTTTATTGTTTCCCCAAAACACAAAGTTCCAGTCACCCACATTGCACTGCTTTTTTTGTCGCAGGTTTACTCACTGCCCTCCCCTGTCTGTATGCCATTGCAGATGCTCTGCCTCCACTTGACACCTTATTGAATGTTTGTCCTGATGTATGAGCAAACTGTGCTCCAGTCCTATCAGCCCCTTCATCCAAGGCATTAGTCTGGATTGTAATCTGTTGATAAACTCACACTGATCCCTGAGGAATTCAACTAGTTACAGCTTTCCAAGCTGAAAATTATCTCTACTCTATATTTCCAGCTGGTTATCCAGACCTTCCCTGTTCCTGTGTAGATGCCCAGAAAGGTTGCATGGCCTCCTCCAGTGAGATGCAATTTAGTCATTGTGTTGAATGATGTATTCTATTCCTGTGTAACTCCACAGAGGGGCAGAATGGTCCCCTCCTGTCTCATTATTACGCACCTGTCTGGCTTTCCTCTCTCTCTGTAACAGCCTCGAGGGGCGAATTGGGAGTACCACATGTGGGATAAGAGCATCACTTGGCCATTCGTCCCCTCCAACCTGCTGCTCAGTTTAGAAACATCAGGGCTGGTCTGAGTGTAGCTGACCACCCCCTTCCTGTCTCTTGTCAATAAACATTGACTCTTCTGCCCATCAGAGATCAGTCAAGATCAGCCTTGAGTATCTTCAATGATCCAGTCTTCACTGTTCCCTGGGGAAGACAGCGCCACAGATTGCACAATCCGAAGGAGAACAGAACAACGTTATCGCAACTGTCAATGGGAGATCTTTTAATTTTAAAGTGTGTTAACCTCACAGAAGGTCGCCTCCTCTTCTGAGAAATAACAGCACAACAAATAGGAACAGACGTAGACTAATCAGCTCCTCAAACCTATCCCACAATCGCATTGACTGTTCAGTGTAATATTTATCAAACTCAGCCTCCATTGCACTTTCCAAAAAAAATTCCTGTCATCTGACGGCCACACAGTATAGGAAATTGAAATAAGATCATTAGGCCCATCAACTCTACTTTGCTGTTCGGACCTGCCTGACATGTTTCTCAACACAATGCCCCTACATTCTCAATGTAACTCTGGACCCATGTTTTAATCAAAAAATATCTATCTCTGTATTAAAGATATGACTACCTGTATCTCGATATTGGTGTGTGTTTATCTGTTTCATCGCAGGACACAGGGTGGCGGTGGAATGTTATGTGTGCGTGTTTTGTATATATCTGTTTAATGGCAGGGCACAGGGTGGTGGTAGAGGGATGTGTGTGTTTCTGTGTGTAACTGTTTAATGGCAGAAAACAGGGTGGTGGTGGAGGGTTGTGTGTGTGTGTTTCTGTGTATATCAGTTTAATTGCAGGAGGCAGTGTAGTGGTGATGGGTTTTGTGCGTGTGTGTGTTTCTGTGTATGTCTGTTTAATGGCAGGAGACAGGGTGAAGGTGGTGGGTTGTTTTTAAACTGGAAACCTGGGATCAGATGTGATTCACAAGAAAAAGTGTTGGATCCCCTTTTGTTTGTCATTTATATCAAAAACTTAGATTAGAATTGTAGAAGCCATGATTAGCAAATTTGCAGATGACATCAAGATTGGTTGTATCGTGGACAAAGTTATTTAATGTTTTACAGTCCGTGATTATAACGATATCTTGATCAATTGAATATGTGATTCGTAGAACTGTACAGTAGAGAAACAGACCCTTCGACTCATCCAAGCCGACAAGATATTCTGAATTAATCTTATCCTATTTTCCAGCATTCGTCCCATCTCCCTCTGAAACCTTCCAATTCATATACTCATGCCTTTTAAATGTTGTAATTGCACCATTCTCCACCACTTCCTCTGGCAGCTCATTTCATACACGCACTATGCTTTGCGTGAAAACGTTGCCCTCTAGGTCCCTCTTCAATCTTTCTCTTCTCACCTTAAACCTATGCTCTTCAGTTTTGGTCTTTCCTAGCCTGGGAGATAGACCTTGACTATCTACCCTTCCCAAGATTATATAAACCTCTAGAAGTTGCAAATGCGACTCCAATCAACACGAATGGCTATGCTTTCAGTCATCATGGGCCTAAATCCTGAAATTTAATCATGACACTTCTTCTATCTCCATCAAGTCACAATTCTAAAATGATTTTAATCCACGTGTTCAGACATATAATGAAACATCTCTGTCGGATTAGAAACTTGAACCTTTAGGGTCAGAGGAAGGGGCACTACCACTAATCAGCAATAGCCCCGAAAGCTGCAACATGATTTTCCTGTGTGCTTGCTCATCAGCCTGTTCTGACATGCTGTAACACACCTCCACAACAGGCAGGACATGAATCCAGATCATCTGCTCCAGAGATTGTGACACTAACACAGGTTCATGGAATGAAATCAAATCCAGAACTCTGGCACAGAGGCAGGGCCGCTTTCCATTACACAAGTCTTACACCATGCCCAGAATTTGGGTCATATTTTAAGTATCAGCTTTCAGCTCTGCATGCATTTATTACATTCTGATTAACATTACTGATATACACAGGCAACAGTTCTCATTGTTAAACAAATAAAAGGTATTAGACTTAACTACAGGATGATGATTGCATGTGCTCTGCTATTGAGATAAACTATGAACATCTTTAATTGCTTGGCTATGATTTCCAGCTTAAATGGTTATCATCAGTTGTCTGCAATATTAGCAAAAGAAATCCTGCAGGCACACTCTGAAGGATCTCGAAAAGATATCAATGCCGAACACCAGCGATGAGGAAAGAGCCCAGTTTCTGGCCAAAACACACTGTTCACTATTTCCAATCTCATACATGTGGTTTCCATCTTCCTAAAACCATTAAGTGATACAAGGCAACTGCTTACTTTCCAGCCTCTCCATAACCACTGCACAATCTGCCTACATAAGGCAAACCAAGCTCTGGGTCTTTCGAAAACTCAAGGTTGGTGCCTGTAGGCCTTTGGTGAGGGGAAGGTGTTTTAAAGCTGAAGGGGGAGGATAAGGGGGCATTAATAACACTCACTGGGCTGAGGTATGGCAGATGGTGTTTAACTTGGATAAATGCGAGGTATTGCATTTTGGTAAAACAAACAAGGGAATGACTTATACAATTAATGGTAGTGCGTTGGTAAAGTTATAGAACACAGGGATCCAAGGGTGCTCAGATCATTGAGTTTAGAAGTTAGGAGTCATGCTGAGATTGTGCCAGACATTGAAAAAGCCTCTTTCGTTGTACTGTGTGCAGTGCTGTTATAGGAAGGAGATTACTAAGCTGGAGAGTGTTCAGAAGAGATTTCCCAGAATGTTGCCAGGAACACCTCATCTTCTGCCTCGGGGGCTAAAACACATGGCATGACCATTCGATTCACTGATCTGATTTACAAATCTCCCCTCACCCACCCAGATCCCAGATCCAACCCTCCGACTCAGATCCACCCTCTCGAGGGGTCCTACCTGTCCATCTTCCTTCCCATCTATACACTCCACACTCCAATCCGACCTATCACTAGCACCGTCGTCCAAGTAGTGCCGACCTTTCCCCCTTCCTCACCCCCACCAGCCCCTTTCCCCCTTCGCAGTTCTGAAGAAGGGTCCTATCTGAAATGTTGACTCTCTTGCTCCTCGGATGCTGTCTGATCTGCAATGCCTTTTCCACCACCACATTTTATGAACACTCCAACATCTGCAGTCACCATTGCCTCTTAGGTACAATTCCCAGTTAACATACAATGCCGTCTGTCTGCTTTAACTCCACGTTGTCTTAGGAACATTTTCTCTCCTGATCATGGACTATAAAAGTTTTCTCAATGTTTTATTGATATTGTAATGTCTGAGCAGTAGTTGCAGGATGTATGTTTCCATTTATAAATAGAGAAACATGTTAATGTTTCGATAAACCACCAGGATTACTCCCATATCCAAGTCAGATTGAATGATTATACTCAATTGATCTACCAGCCCCAACATTTGTTCCCTCAGTCACCCTCACATATCCCATCCAGAATATGTAAATTTTAATTTTTTTTGAGTTTTAATAAAACAGTATTGAACTGTATTCCATGTGTTACCCCGTAGTATGAGTGGGAGCATCACCGACAGCACTAACAGGGATGAGCAGTTCCAGAGAGAGGGGGAGGAGAGATCAGAATCTGAGACTGGAATGTTCCAACAATGGACAGGAATATATCATCAGGCCTTTACTGGCTTTCCTAGCCTTGGATATCAAGAGCATCACGGATCCAGGATACCCTTTGAATTATTCAAGGTGGTTGCTATCCCATCCTCGCGATCGTTGGTGTTCCTTGTAAGTCATTCTAACTGTCCATTCAAGCCGTTTAAAATGAATTGCTGTTCATACTATTTAAAATATGAAAAGTTGGAAGTCAACATTTTCAGTTCCAACCAAAACTTCCATTTGTTAGAAATAATAACTGGTAAATTACTATTTAAAAATTTCTCACCAGTATGCGGGCAGGAAGTAGACTGTTATAAAACTCTATAATCCTTCTAGCCCTGCACAGATGTGCATTTCCATAACCTCTCCACTCAGTAATCCTGTCCGATACCACCAACAAGGTATCCCAGTCTCCTCCTCAGCCTCATTGCAACTTCTGTGTAAACCATTATTTGTGCCTTTGTTAAATCCAGTTTGATCTAACCACATATCCATTAGAAAATAATTGCATTTGAGATATTTCTCTTGTTCTCTGCACAGACTCTGTCGGACGGGAAGATAGTGCATTGTACTCAAGTCATTCACTCACAATCTAGAGCCACAGCATAATAATCTGTTGATATGTCATGAAGGAAATTGGTGCCATTGAAATGAAACCAACATCATTATTTATAAAAAGCCCATCTGCTTATCTCATGTCCTTGAGACGGCAATGGTCATCCTTCCCTGGTCAGGTCTCTGTGCGACTGCAAACCCACAGCAATATTTTTTTTACTCCTTACTGTCCTGTTGGAACAGTTGAAACAGCCAATCAGTGAGGGAAGAACAATAAGAAAGATAGCTCTCTCCCTCTGCCTGTTTCCCATATTCCTACAGCTCATTTCCATTCAGGTTGGTGACAATTTCTTATTTCAAGTGCATTCTTTCTTCGTCTCTCCCTGACAATGATGTTCATCTCCATTAGCACCTCTGGTGCTGGCTTTGTTGATGCTGACAGACAGATGTAAGGAACTTCTAAATTCCACATCATTCCCAGTGCATAGAGAAGGAATAGGGTATTTTATTAAACAGGAAAGAAACGGAGATGTCTCAGTGAGGAAAATTAGTTATTGCAATCAACCCTGAGAGTGTTGTTGAGGCATTCTTTGGGATATTGTGGACTGATTTTCTCTCCTTTGTAAATAAAGATCGCTTGCCACAGAGAGAGTGTAACGAAGTTTCACCAGACTAATCCCTGGTCCGATGTTACCATGAGGAGTGAGTGAAGATTAATCTCTAGCGCTGTGAAATAATGAGAGTTGATTGTATTGAACCTTGAGGGGGAGCGACAGTCACTAACGATGTCTAAACAGACACTGACATGGTGATTAAATTCCATGACTTATGTTTTACTTGGGTTACATGATTGTCGATAGTTTAATAGCCTCTGAGAATATTCCCCTCACACTACCCCACTCCCCACGTCGATTGAGAGAGACAGAGGGCCAGTCTTTGAATTAACTCTTCCTACATTAAAACGGTTCTTCTCGTGTGTGATGTTGCACTGAACGTCATGTTATTCTCAATACTGACAGCAGCCACAATATCTTCATTCGAAAACAGTTACCTATTCCTACCATCTTCTGACCTCCATGGAGAACATGTGCCTGTGTTCTTGGAGATGGAAGATGCCTCCTTGAGACTTGGCACAAAACATCTGACTACCTTCCTCACTGCCAGTAAACCACATTAAAGTATTACGTGCACCACAGGCAACGGAGTCATGAGGAACATCGTGGAGCCGTCCATGAGTGCATTCTCTGGTTTGTTATGTTGGAGAATCAATGACATCCTCCTATTCCTGTATAAGTATCTCGAGGGGCTGAATGGCCTCCACCTCGTCCCATGGAACTGGTTCAAGCGACTGATTGAACTCTGCCTGTTCCTGCTTCACAGTTCGATGTACTGACTAGACCCCTCCTCTTCCAGTGGAACAGGCAGGAGGACTGAATGTGTTGTCACTCTTCCTGTTCAGTAGTTCCGATGGGCTGAATGGCTTCCACATATCCGTGTGTAACCAGCTTGAGATGCTGAATGAGCTAATCTTTTAACTGTGGAAATGTGCAGTGCCTGGCTGTGCTGTTTCATAAATGTTACTTTAACAGCACAAACCTGAATGTTGTCCAGGTCTTGCTGCACATGGGCATAGATTGGTTCAGGAGTTGAGGAAGGGACAAAATGGTATGGGGGGTGCTGGGGGTAGGGTGTGCAACCATTGATGAAGCAGCTGAAAATGTCTGTGCTGAGGATCTACCCTGTGGATGTCCTGAAGAGATGTCCCAGGACTTAGAGTTTGTCGGCCACTGACCACAAGCATATCCCTTTGTGCTCTGAAAGACCCCAAGCAGTGTGGAGGTTACACCTGATTCCCATTAAGCTCAAACAAATAAGTGGTCCAGATGACACCCTCAGTCTAAAACTGCCTTGATATCAAGGCCATTCACTCTTTCCTGAGCCCCTGTGTTCCCCTCTGGTTCATATCAATATGTGACGGTGTATGTGCAGGGAGAGTTTTGCTCTCACAGAAGGTAATGAACGTCAGGGACTTTTTGGTCTAGAGAGCTGGGGAGCTTCATCACAGAAAGTATTTAAAGAGGAGATAAATGGATTTTTGACCTGTCAGAGATCTCAGGGGTGTGAAGAATTGAGCATTAGAGAGGAGTTCATTTTAACAGTAGATCAGCCATGATCGTCCAAATTAACTGATGCTGTTCCTTATGTTCTCATATTCTGTAATTACAAAGTTAATGGTTGCAATTTTCCTGAACATTCTGTTAATGAATTTTGCACTCAGAGAGAGCAAAGTATTTTGTGACTCATCTCTGAGTAAGATATGGGTGCTGTATTCATAGTGAATCTGGGTGTACACCATAACCAACAAATGAAGCACAATTTGTTGAGAGGAGACACTGTGTAAAGAGACCAGAGGCATCTTTCGAACCCAGCCTCGATTTCCCAATACCATTTTCCAACCCACTCCAAACTATATGTGACAGGCTTGATGGACTGAATGAGATCCTGTGTTACTGTGGACCATGTATTTGGAGCGAGTCACCCTCATCTGCGCCAGTGCAGAAGGTTTGATGGTCTGAATAGAACATAGGAATATAGGACTGAGGAGCAGGAGTGGTTCATTAGACACTTCGTCACTGCTTCTCCAGGAGTAAGATCTTACCTGATCTGATTGTGATCGAGCATCACTTTTTTGTCTGTATACCATTTTCCTACATTCACTTGCCTGTCAAATGTTTGAATGCAACTCATCTTTGAATAAGTGTAAGCATGGCACCACAAAAGTCTGAGAAAGTGAATTTCCACTCGAATAGCACTTTGAGATTTTCCTATTTGTTGGAGGATCATTGTTTCCTTTTCCAGTCCCATTCCTCCACTGGTTACAACAAATTTTAAATGGAACCAGTTTAGGGATATGACCAATGGCATTGGTCTCAGGCTGGGTCATTTTCGAAAAAAAAATGTGAGACATAGGAATTTGACCTCATAACAAATGGTAAAATAATAAAGTCCCAAATTTTATTCTGCCTTTGAAGTTATTCTGCTCACACAAGCTGCTGGTATTGGAATTTCTTTCTGGAACAGTTCGATTTGGTTGGATTCCCTTTGCTTCGGGCTGTGGAGATATTCCAATGAATCCTCGTCAGGAATCCTTCACAAGTGGTAAAGATAACTCAGGGATTTTATGGTCTCACGCTTTGCTATCGGGCATTACAAATAAGAGAGATGGATCAATCGGCTGCTCTTCCTCAGCTTTGGAACATTATTTCTCCCAATCTGTGTTGAACCGTGCAATAATGTCGACCGAACACCAAACTGGGACACGTACGGTCTCCATGAACATTCTCTGGAAAAGATTATAATGGGTTATATGCAGGTGCATCATCGCTGTTGTTGTACATAGTGCCTGTCATTAGTAAAAAAATGTCCCCGCTTTATAACTTGATGACATGTTTATATGCATTTGCGTAATTTGTAAATATTGGTCTGTACCTTCATAATATGTGCGTTCATATCAATACATCTTATTCTTAAATTTATTCTCTACCTTTAGTCTCCTTAACAAGAGAAAACGTTCATCCAGCTGATAGACTTTCCAGAACGTCATGTATGGCTCAATAAAATTTCTCATCTAAGATCGAAACTGATAATTCCCCAGAACAAAACCCCTTCATTCCAGGATTGAGTAAAAGGAAACAGCTTTGAAAATCTTCTGAAAGAATTATATCCTTTTTTTAGTGTAGTGGATCAAAATTGCACAGAGTGTTTTAGGTGTGGTCTCAGCAATACCCTTTGCAGAAACAGCATAATTCCACTTACCTTCCAAATCACTTGCTGCATCTGCAGACTGACTTCATATGATTCATGAACCATGAACATGGAAAACGCCTATATCACAGGGTTCTGCAATTTCTCCCCATTTAAACTGACTACCATTGCTTTAACTTTTCTTCCAAAATGGACAACTCGTGGTATGTTATTTCTGCTGAAGTCTTGCTCACTAACCTTCACTGTCTGTATCACAATGCAGACTCGCTACCTCCATTTGACGACATATTAAATGGCCATCTTGGTTTACGAGCTAATTGGGCTTCATGCCATTTAGTCCCCTTCCTCCAGATCTTTGATACAGGTTATTGGTCATTGATAACCCCACAGTGATCTCTGAGGCACTCCATAAGTTACAGTCTTGCAACCTGAAAATGAACATTTATCTCTACTCTATTTTCTGTTCACGACAGCTTCCCTGTTCCTGTGCAGCAATTCAAGCGGTTTGTAATGTACTCAACGAGCTGAATTACTTCATTCCATATTCATGTGTAACTCCTTCAAAGTGCAGAATGGTCTCCTCCCGTCTCATTGTAACAATCCTGTTTGACAGAATGGGGTAGTCCCCTACCCTGTAACAGCATCAAAATGTGGATTGAGAGAACAACACATGGGGTAGGGGCAGCAGTATATCTCTGTAATAGATCGAGGGGTGGATTGAGGGACAACACATGGGGTAGGTGCAGCAGTATATCACTGTAACAGTCTCGAGGGTAGATTGAGGGAACAGCACATGGGGTAGCGGCAGCAGTATATCACTGTAACGTATCTAGGGGTGGATTGAGAGAACAACACATGGGGTAGGGGCAGCAGTATACTTCTGTAACAGCCTCGTGGGGTGGATTGAGGGAACAGCACATGGGGTAGTGGCAGCAGTATATCACTGTAACGTATCGAGGGGTGGATTGAGAGAACAACACATGGGGTAGGGGCAGCGGTATATCTCTGTAATAATCTCGAGGGTGGATTGAGGGAACAACACATAGAGTAGGGGCAGCAGTATATCTCTGTAACAGCCTCGAGGGTGAATTGAGGGAACAACACGTGGGGTAGGGACAGCAGTTGGTCATTCGGTTGCACCATTCAGAATTCTCATGGCTGATCCGATTGTGTCTGACCATCTGTCTCCTGTCTGTTCCCAATAAACATTGACTCTCCTGTCCAGCAAAGGTCAGTCGAGCTCAGCGTTGAATATCTTCAATAACCGAGTCTTTACTGCTCCCTGAGGCTGAGGACACCACAGAGAGCACAATACTATTTCATTGCGGGACCCGTTATTTTAAACTGTGTTAACACAACATCAAATCGCCACCACTTTTCAGGTAAAAAGGTACAGTAATTAGGAATAGACAGACACCATTCCGCACTCCCACATTCCCACTGTCTCTTTCTGATCAAATACTTATCAAACCCAGCTTCTGCCGCTGTCTCAGGAAGAGAATACCTGATAGCATCACACCACACGAGAATTACAAAAGAAGCATAATTAGGCCATTCGACCCATCGAGTCCGATATGTCGTTCAATAATTTCTTGTATGTTCCTCAAACTCATTCTTCTGCCTTTTGCCTTGAATCCTAGATCCCCTTATAAATCAAAAACTGATCTATTTGTGTCTTAATGAGACGAGTGTCTGTGTGTGTCCATCTGCTTGTTATATGAGGATTTGTTTGCCTACGTCTGTCTGTGCATCAACCTGTGTATTTCTATCTGTGTTTGTTCCTATTGTGTGTAACTGTACATGTCTTTGTGTGCTTCTATGTGTGTGTATGCTTGTCTCCTTGTACATATTGTACATGTTATTATATTGGGGTATTTACCAATATTTCTTGGTAATTCTATGCCGGCATCATTGTGCAGAGAGGTATCTGTTTTTTTTTTGAGAGTGAGAGAGCTGACGCTGGAACTGCCAATGGGTTTAAAGTGAGAATTGCGCTTCGTTGTTCATTGCTCCTTACTTGGTCGGTGGGACGTGGATGTTTCAGAATCTCCACACAAGTCGCCCCAGTCCTCTTCAGCTTGTACCAAGGTCCTCCCCACACGGCGTGGGGAGTGAAGACGGAACAGATATCAGGCACCCCACCACCTGGGTTGGCCTTCTTCTGTCCTATTCCAGGCTGTTTCTCCTGGAATGGGAGAAAGGGAGGGAGGATGTGAGGGTGGGAGAGGGTGGCCCTGCTGTTAGTGCTTGTCCAGGTGGGGTGACATGGTGAGGTGCCCTAAGTGAGTCAGTCCACAGTGTTGTATCCATGTCAAGTTATTAGTGTGGAGGCTATTGCATAAGTGACAGAGAAAGTGAGTGAAGGAAGTTGTTGAATTCAATAGTGAGAGTGTTCGTGCCTGAGCCTTATTTGGAGATAGAGCTTGAACCTTGTTCGGGGGTAGGTGCTATAACAGATATACAATGAGTATGAGGGGGCAGACAGAATACAGTGACACTTTTCCGTTGAAGAGCGGGGAAGATTATTGATGCTTGTCCTGTATTGTTGGACATTTATTCAGATCATCCCAGCGTCGAGGTGAGCCTCCCCGAATGTCTTGTCCATGTCTATCATTAATAACGACACAGACCATGTCCCTCAGCTTTCACAGAATCAGTTTATGTAGAGCTTACAGATAGCAAGGAGAAGCAAACATTGCTGTTTTATATATTTAAACCAAAACGGTAGCAGAAAATCTGAACATCATGTGCTCTGGAAAGTACACATGCAAGTATTGTGAATACTGCAGTCTTATTGGATGGTCTCAAGTTGCATCTAAACTGCGTTAGCTAAGTGACTGCTCATGCTGTGAATAAGTGTATATGAGGTGGGTTGAAGTGTGTGTTGTGAAACAAAGTAGAGAGCAGGTTATTTCGGAGTTGGTGTTGTGTGGTAAGAAAGCCATATTTCTAACCTTACACTGAAACAGCTTTTGAGGAATAGTGACGTTAATAAGGTTCATTCTGCATGGCGTCCGCATACAATATCAAATGTGTGAACATTCTGGTCAAACATCATGGAAGCCTGGAGGGTAGAGGGTCAAGTTTGCTCCAGTAAATTGGGAAAATACAATATGACATTCAGTGGGAGACAAGCAATGTTTGTTCGAGTTATAGAGTCCTTAGAGCATGGACACAGGTCCTTCAGCTCAAAGTGGTCCATTCTGAACAAAATGTCCATTCACACCAACCCGTTTCCCTGCCATTGCCCTGTATCCTTCTAAACCTTTCCTATCCGTGTATTTGTCCAAATGCCTTTTAAATGGTGTTAATGTATCCACCTCAACCACTTCCCCTGGCAGCTCATTTCATATGCTTACCAAGATGTGTGTAAAGATCATTGCTTGTCAGTTTTCCTTTTATTCTTACCCCCTGACCTTAATCTGATGCCCTCTAGTCCGTGATTGCTGTCCAACCCTGGGAAGAAAAGACTGGGTGCATTCGATATAAGATCCCTCTCAGTCTCATATACTCTAAAGTAAAAAGTCCTAGCTTGTCCAACCTCTCCCTAAAACTCAAACCATTAAGAGCTTGGCAACATCCTTGTCAATTTCTTCTGCACTCTTTCCAGTTTAATAGCATCCTTCCTATAGCAAAGTTGCCAGAACTGATCATGACGCTTCAAATATTGCCTCACCAGCGTCCTGTATAACTGCGACGTAACTCTTCAACTTCGATACTCAGTGCTCTGACTAATGAAGGCCAGTGTACCAAAAGCCTTCTTCACTGTCCTGTCTACCTGTGAATCAACTTTCAGAGTACCGTGCACCTGAACCCCAAGGTCCTTCTGCTCCACTACACTCCTTAAGGCCCAACCATTCACTATGAAACTCCAATCTTGACTCGACTAGATATATATATATATATATATATATATATATATATATATATATATATATATGTGTGTGTGTGTGTATATAACATATTACATACATCTATGATGTGAATGAGAGAATATATATATATATATATATATACACACACACATCTATATATAGAAACAAACAATGTTCCCAACACCGACCCCTGAGGTATTCCACTATTCACAGGTCTCCAGTCTGACAAGCATCCTTCCTATATTACCCTCTGCTTCCGACCACCAAACCAGTTGTGTATCTAATTTACCAGTTACCCCTGGATTCCAGGCGATCAAACATTCCAGAGTAGCTTATCTTCTGTAACCTTATCAAAGGCCTTACTGAAATCCATATATACTACGTATACCATTCTTCCTCATCACTGTTCCTCGTCACTTCATCAAAGCACTGTAACAAGTTTGAGAGCCATGATCTCTCATGCACAAAGCCATGCTGACTGCTGCCAATCAAACACTGTCTTTCAAGTGCATGTACAGAGGAACCACGATTATCCAAATATCAATTATCCGAAATTTGGATTATCCGAAGGGGACCTCAAGGTCCCAATAGAAACATTATGTCTTTCAACCCTGATTGTGTCTATTGTTTGGAGGTACGATGATTAAAAAAAAACTTGACTTACGAAAATGCTGCCAAGAACAGTCCAGGAACCGTCTCCAAAGGTCTGACCTCCCGCCTTCTCTGTCTCTATCACCCCACAAATTCCCTGGAATTTTAGATTAGATTAGATTACTTACAGTGTGGAAACAGGCCCTTCGGCCCAACAAGTCCACACCGCCCCGCCGAAGCGCAACCCACCCATACCCCTACATTTACCCCTTACCTAACACTACGGGCAATTTAGCATGGCCAATTCACCTGACCTGCACATCTTTTAGACTGTGGGAGGAAACCGGAGCACCCGGAGGAAACCCACGCAGACACGGGGAGAACGTGCAAACTCCACACAGTCAGTCGCCTGAGGCGGGAATTGAACCGGGGTCTCTGGCGCTGTGAGGCAGCAGTGCTAACCACTGTGTCACCGTGCCGCCCACAAAGGGGTTTACCCTAAACACCCCCTTCCCCAGATAACTGCACCAACATTGTCCTGTACACAGCAAAGGTGAAATTTGTCAAAACATGTGTGTGTGTGTGTGTGTATGTATGTGTGTGTGTGTGTGCTATTTGATGAGATACCCAACAAAGACAGCAGCAGCAGCAGTTCTGTTGGTGTACAGTCCGGCTGCACAAGGGGAGGTGGTTGAGGATTCCGGTTTGGGGATAAAGCACTAGGGGGCAGATGGGGACACAGACGGGAGTCCAAAGATGGGTCGGGATGATTGGTGGTTCGGGGTTTGGGGGCACGGGGTTGGGGGCGCAGGGTTAGAGGCGTGCGGGGGTGTGGATGGGGCTTGGACAATGGGTGAGCATGGTTGGGCTTGCGGGGTCGTGGTTCCGATGTTTGTGTTGCAGGGTTAGGAACGGGCGGGGGCAGACGGGCGTGGCGTTGGACAGGGTTGTGGACTGGTGGGGGCAGGGTTGGGATGGGAGCAGACAAGGTTGGGGCGGGAGGGGGCAGGCGGTGGCACGGGGTGGGAACTGATGAGAATGTGGGTGGGCGGCTGTTGGTATGGGAGCAGGCGTGTTCGGTGTGCGTGGGGGCAGACAGGGACGTAGAGTGGGAGTGGACGGGGTTGTGGGCGGGCGGGGGGCGGGGTGGGTGTGGACAGGGTTCGGGGTGGGCGGGGCATAGATGGGGCAGGGTGGGAGTGGACATGGCGGGGTGGCAGCGGATGCAGGGTGGGTTCTCGCACGCAGTGTGCTTTTGCCTTGTCTCCTGAACAGGGAGCAGACTTCACAGAAAACTCCGAGCCCCAGAGTAGATCAATTAACCGAATAATCAATTATCTGAATGAAGTAGTGCTCTGTCCATCTCAATCCTCTGTATATCTTATCTCAGAATCTTCTCCAGTAACTATCTACTACTGATGTTAGTTCTACTGGTCTATAGCTCCCAGGTTTATCTTTGTTGCCCTCCTTGAATAAGGGCACAGCATTCACTATCATCCAGTCCTCCGGGACCTCACCCATTGACCAGCAAAGTTGGAAAAATACCAACCAGGGCTCCCGTAATTTCTTCTCTATCCCCCTGCAGAATTCCTGAATAGATCTGGTCAGGATCAGGAGATTTATAGAAGTATTGCAAAATCTTTCCAGAACTTAAAAACACCACAGAGTGAGCAAGTGACGTAATGAAGGTTAACATAACAAATTAAAGATTATATTAATCATAGGGAGTGACTTCAGAAGAATTCCAGAAATTGTGGAAGCTGAGAATTCTCAGAAATTGATGACCCAGAAAAGGAGAGCCATGAAGCTGATAAGGAAATCAAAAAGCGAACATGCATGCTAACAAACAGGAACACAAAGACTGCATCAATCTACTATCTATAATTCAAAGGAAACAAAATAAAAGCAATGTCAAATGTGGAAATTTGTAATCGGGAGAGGAGAGTTTGTTGTGGAGAACAAGGAAATGGCCAAGAAAATAACCAGTTACTTTGTATCTGTCTTCATGGAGGAGGATCCAGAAAATCACCCAGAAAACCAAGTGATCAGATGGAGTTTATGGGACGAAAGAAATAAAGCCAATTTATATCAGTAACAGGGCAGTACTTGAAAATGTAACTAGATTGAGCATTGCTAAGTCTGACAAAACAGATTTACTTCGTATCAAAATGTCAGAAATAAGGCACCAATGGAAGTATTAATTGCGTAGTCGATGACTGTGTTTTATTTTCCTGAACATCCTGCAGAGACTGGAAGCCATTGTAGACTAATGGAACGTAGTAACTGTGTTCCAAGCATTTTAGATGAATGGAAGGGGTCCAAGCAAATATTTGTGATTCGGAGGAGTTGGTGTTGGATTGAGGTCGACAACATTAAAAATCACACAACACTAGGTTATGGTACAACAGTTTTAATTGGAGGCACAAACTTTCAAAGTGCACAACCACCTGATGAAGAAGCAGCGCTTCGAAGGCTCGTACTAGCGAATAAACCTTTTGGAATGTAACCTGGTTTTGTGTGATTTTTAACCTTATCACTTATGGTTATCATAAATGATGGAGATGAGAATGTGGAGGGGAGAGTAGGGGATAGTGTGATAAATCAGTTTGAGTTGGACACAAAGATTGGCCGGGTGGTTGGCAGCGAGGAGGAAGGCCTTATGTTGCAGAAAGATACAGACGGAAGGGTAAGAAGTGCAGATCGACGGCAGATGAAATGTAACGCTGATAAATATGAGTTGATGCACTTTGGGGGAAGGAACCAGGCAGGGGAGGACTCAATGAATGGCAGCATACTAGGAATCTCAGAGGGTGCTTTTCCACACATCCCTGAATGTGGCTGAATAGGTTAATAGTCGAGCTAAAAATGCTTAGGAGTCGTAGACATAGATTATAAGAGTTATACAGGAGTTTGTTTAGGGCAAGATGGTATGCAGTGTGCAGTTCTGGATACCACATCATGAAATTATGTCATTACACTGAGGGGGGTGGGGTTTGGTGGGGATTCACCAGGATGTTCCCTGGGATGGAGCGAATCAGCAATGGAGAGAGGCTGGATAAGCTCGGTTGTTTACTTTGGAGCAGAGGAGGCTGAGGGGACGTGATTCAGAAGGATAAGATTACGAGGGACATGGACAGAGTGGATAGACAGCAGCTGTTCCTTTCAGTCAAGAACAAGAGAACAAGTGAAGTGCTTGAGGTTTAGAGAGAATTTAAAGATATTTTGTCACCCAGAAGATGTTGGGATCCGGAAGAGAGAGAATGGTTGTCACGGGTAACTCCACAACAATGCAAAGTACTTGGACGAGTTTTTGCACTGTCAAACATGCATGGTTCTGGGCCTCATGTCAGAAAGTGGGACTAATGTAGATCGTGATGTATTTCAAACGATATGGAATCTTTGTTTCTGTGATTGTATGATTGTGAAATGCTCATCATTAAACTGTTTAAGACAAAAATTGATGCTTTTCCGAAGAGTACATCAATGAGAGTTATACGAGTGAACTGTGATAGCTTCTAAAGATATGCCAGTGTGAAAGGTAAGATAAAGCAATTGCAACTCAGTACAGCCTGAAACCAGAGAATGGAGAATGGAGAACAGGGAAATGGCAGAACTATGAAGCAACTACTTCATTCTGTCTTCACAGAAGATACCAAAGCAAAAAACAGCTTCCCAGCAACACCATGCAATTTTAGTCTGTTGAGAAAAAAAGAGAATAGAATGAAATTAGCAACTAAACAGTTCGAGAGAAAGTATTGTAACAGAACATAATGGGCATAGACAAAGTCAATATAGATTTATGAAATGGGAATCATATTTGAGAAAGTGAATTTTAGCAAAATTATGGAGAAGCTATCAATGCATTACGATTGGATTTTCAGAAAGATTTTTGATAAAGCCCCAAGCCTGTTGTGCAAATGTGAATCCTATGGGACTGGGGCTAATATATGGTCATGCTTTTAGAATGGGAGAGCGGCAGGGAACAGTGAGTAGGAATAAAACTTATTTTTATAATGGAAGGCTTGGAGGATATAGCAAGGATCGGGGTTTGGGACCTGCTATTCCCAATACACATCATATCTTTAGTTGAGTGTCTCAAATGCAATATTCCCAAGTCTGCTGATGGCATTAAACGATGTTGGATTGTGAGTGGGTGAGCAGGATGTCAAAAAGCTCCAAGGTGATTGAGACAACTGGAGTGACTGTGCAACTACGTGGCAGATGGAGAGCAATGGGGGAGATGTGACGTTGTCCACTTTGTTGGGAGCAATAGAATGCCAGCCGATCAATTGAAAATGGATTGATTGAAAAATGTTGATCTATAATGGAACTAAAGCTGCATTTTTGTTTCCTTCTGCGCCGACCTGTGAAGGCCATGCAGGGCTGTGAGTTCTGAAAGCAGAAGTCAATACTGGGAATGGCACTGACATGCTGACCAGTGTGCATAGACCCACCAAGTGGATAGCTGTAACATTGAAAAGGATTTGGATATCTTTGTACACCAGTCACTGAAAGCAATATTGCAGGAACAAAAGCAGTTTGGAAGATAAATAGCCCATTGACCTTCATTTCAGGAGTATTTGAGTACAGGGGTAAGGGTGTCTTACTGCAGCTGTACAGGCCCTTGGTGAGACCCCATCTCGAACATTGTGCAGTATTTTGTGCGGTTTTGCTCTCCTTATCAATAAAGGACAAATCTGACATTGAGGGAGAGCAGTGAAGGATGACCAGGCTGATCTCTGGGAAGACAGGCTTGTTATGCGAACAGAGTTTGAGGCGACTGGGCCTGTATTCCATGAGGTTCAGGAAAATGAGTGGTGATCTCAGTGAAATATCTAAAATTCTGACAGGGTGAGACAGATCGGAAGCATGGATGATAATTCCCCTGACTGGGACGTCAAAGAACAAGGGGCCACAACATTAGGTACAGACAGGCCACTCTGCATTCAGCTGAGAATAAATGTCTTCACTCAGAGACTGCTGAACTTGGTCAATTTTCTGACACATCAGGCTGTGGAAGCCAAGACACTGAAAATAAATGAGGATTTCTGGAAATTAAGGGGATAGACAGAGAGCAGGAGTATCGTGTGAAGATAGAGGATCAGATATCATTCCATGTTTTTTCTCCAATAACACGGTAGTTGTATTCCTGTGAAACACCGTGTTGTAGAAAATCATGCAATATTAATAATGCGGTCTATGGGAAAAAGTGGGGAACGGGCAAACCACCCCTCCCCCCTCAAATATAAATCAGTAAAAACCAAAAATTTAAGTTAATCTAACACACACGACCATAGCTTAAGAAAATCTTTAAATCATATATTGTAATGAAACAATGCTGTAAATGTTGCACTTTCACCCTAATGTCACTGACTACAGCACTGTACCTTTCACTAAGCTCTTCGCCAGAAAGCGCGTGAGCAGACTGACCACATAATGCTGACATGGAATTCCGGTTTGAAATAAAGGTCCGTCTAAATGTAGACTACAATTCCTAGTTTCAGTCTCAGTTTCAAGGCTTGCAGAGCAGATTACATTCCTGCTGTAGTGAACACACTGAGGGTGCATTTTGCAGACAGAGGATCCTGAGGCTGGGTTTTGCTGTTCAGCTGGTGCCGGGGATTGAAATGCGTTACAGTGAATGGGAGCTCGCTTTATAAAGAGGATGCACAGTTCACGAATTGTGATGCAGACAAATTGTGTTTAATAAACATGCGTTATCGGAGAACTGCCTGTATATTGAAGGGAGGATCAAAATTGATGGACAAAAGCAACTACCGCAGTTCCCATTTTATATATCCCGACATTTAAACATGTTAAATGATATGAACACTGTATGGGACAAATCGCACTGAGGAGATTTTCTCCACTATCTCGAATGGGGGATGCTCAATGGGTTGAATGACCTTCTCCCTTCCCGATGTTTCTGTGCAGTCTGTGGGATAGATCTACAAGTCGTGTCACAAGCTCTCAGACGTTCGAAAGGAGGACTCTGCAGGGACATCAGGACTGTGTTTCCCATTCCCATTTCCAACAACAAGGCTGAGACCGGGTGTTCTGACCCGGTTTATTCTTTAAGAACGATGAGCAGTTTGATACAATTGAGTGCCTTGCTTGGAAGTTTCAGAGACCATTGAAGTGTTTATCACATGTCTGTGTATCTGGAGTCACTTTTAGGCAGACCAGGAAAGCACGGGAGACTCACTTCCTGTAACTTCACTTGGGAAGGAAAATGGTAATCACAATTGACATTGGCTTCAAAGTCACTATTCCTGACACCAGATTTTAGATCTCGATATTTTATTAATTGTTTTTAACTTCCATCAGGTGCCAGAGCATTAGCCTGGTCTGGATTAGTAATCCAGTGACATTTCCACAACAGCACCATCGCCACATGGAGACCGATCAGAAACCACACTGAGCTGGGTATTCCTGTGCTGCTTGACAACTCTGTCAAAAACTACTCCCACTAATGTGACAATCGTGATCGGACTGAAGGGATTGTAATTGGACAGATTGTAATTATTCCCTCTTAGCGGACTGGATATAGTTGAGTAATTTTTCACATTGCCAGGGAGATGTCAGAGTTGGAGCTGGAATGAAACAGCTTCCCCCAGGGACACGGCTTGTTGTGCAGCCCAAGTCTTCAGTCCTATTGCAGGAATGGTGTCAGGGCCCATTGCCATTGGATCATCCACTCAACACTCCTGGCTGAGGACGGTGCAGACACTATATCCTTATCTTTTACACTGATGTATAGAGCAGTCCATTATTTAGGATGGAGATACTTATGGAGTACTCTCCTCCAGTGAGTTGTTTAGTAGGAGAAAGTGAGGTCTACAGATGCTGGAGATCAGAGATGGAAATGTGTTGCTGGAAAAGCGCAGCAGGTCAGGCAGCATCTAGGGAACAGGAGAATCGACGTTTCGGGCATTAGCCCTTCTTCAGGATTCCTGAAGAAGGGCTAATGCCCGAAACGTCGATTCTCCTGTTCACTAGATGCTGCCTGACCTGCTGTGCTTTTCCAGCAACACATTTCCATCCCCATCTGAGTTGTTTAGTAGTCCATTGACATTCATAATTGAATGTGGCAGGACTGCAAAGCTTAGATCTGATCTGTTGGCCTTTAGATAATTTTGTCCTCTCTATCAGATGTTAATCCTGCTATTTGGAATGTAATTGGTCAAGTACCATAGCTTTAATGGTTTGTCATCAGGGTTAGGTACACATGGTTCTGAATTTGGTATGTTCACCCACGCTCCTTACTGAACAATGGATCAGTTTGATGTTAATGGTAGATTGAAAGATTATCCCAGGGAAAAAAAATAACAGATTGTGATTGAACACAGTTCTGCTGCTGCTGCTGTGAATTACATCATCACATGAATGGCCAGTTTGACCTGCAATATCTGTAATTCAATTCTACTGACTGTCCCCCAATTCACACCGAGACCCATTCACCCATCAGCACTGTACTCAGTGATCTAACCTGATTGCTGATGTGGTGGCATTTCCGTTTTCATATTCTCATTCTGTTAGGATCTCTTCATGGTGTCACGCTTCCAATTTGTCACATTACTTAAATTATTTTACATATTCATGTGAATCTTTTCCATTCCCGAAATGACATCTTCTATATTTAAAGTGAATGTGTTTCCCTCTGTTTCTCTCCCTGACCATGATTAAGAGCTCTGCAGTGCCCGTGATGCAGCCTTATCCACGTTCAGAGCCAATGAATCTGTGCACCTGGTGTTGCTGTTCACTTCCCTGGTACCCAGTTTTGGACAGAGCTTTTGAGGAACTTTGACAGACATCTGTGTAACTAGTTCAAAAACAGACATAGCTGAAGAAACTAAGCAGGTCCTGCAGCATCTTGTGGAATGAAAGCAGAGTTCATCTTTCAGGTCCAGTTTCTCCAGAAATATTTGTGTTTTTATTTCCAGTATCCATAATTATTTGTTTATTTGAAAATTTGTGCTGTGACTATTCAACCCTGGAGAAACTCAGCAGGTCTGGCAGAATCTGTAGAGACGGAGAAACCGAGTTAACGATTCAAGTCCAGTGTGATACTTCTTCAGAACTGAAAAGTGGGATTTTTAATCCCTTGACAGAGGTGGGGGAGTGGGTGATGCGTAAAAGAGAGTGTGCCAAAAGATAAATAAGCTTTTAACAGTGGTGAACGAGAGGGTGATGTGAAAGATGCGAATTAGGGGCAAGGGGTTCTCTCTATTGAGTGCAAGATAAAGAAGATACAACCACACAACGTCATAGCCAGACTAAAAGAGAGAATGTATGAAAATAGAGAACAGTCATAATAGGGTCAGGCTGTGAAGTTATCGAATTAAATATTAACTCCGACAGGCTGTATCGTACCAAAGTGTAAAGTGAGGTGTTATTCTAGCTTGGGTTGTGCTTCACTGGAACATTGCAGCAGCTCAGGACAGAAATGTTAGCATGAGAGCAAGGTAGCTTATTGAAGTGGGAAGCAATGGGAGGGTCAGGGTTATTCCTACAGACAGAGTGGGAGTGTTCCTCAAAGCTGTTTCTGTTTTGTCTCCCCGGTGTGAAGGATACTGCATTGTGAGCATTTTTTAGATTAGATTAGATTCAGCCCAACAAGTCCATACCAATCCCCTGAAGAGTAGCCCACCCAGACCCATTTCGCTCTAATGGATCTAACACTATGGGCAATTTAGCGTGGCCAATTCACCTGCCGTGCACATGTTTGGACCGTGTGAGGAAAACGGAGCACCCGGAGGAAACCCACGCGGACACAGGGAGAACGTGCAAACTCCACACAGTCGCCCGAGGCTCTAAATGAACCCAGGTACCTGGTGCTCTGAGGCAGCAGTGCTAACCACTGAGCCACTGTGCCGGCCTCCAACTCTGTGGAGACTGATTTGAAACAGTACAAGTGAATGAGAGTGCAGTGGGGGCGGCAATGTGGGGGATAGATCAGTCACAGCATAACGCCCTGTCCACTGTAGTTAGGGGATTCCTGGTTTGAAGGAAAAGCGCTCAAGTCAGGGGCAGCTAACTGAAATGTGGCATCATCAATCAGAATCGTCAGAGACGGAGAATCTGGGAGAAAGGAGTCACCCTCCGCTGATCATGTGTTCAGCCATATGCAGAAGTTCCCTCTGAATGATTGAAAAGAACCAGACATTAAATGGAGGATTTCTGACTCACATCTGGTCAGAAGCGTGATGTGGATAGAAACCCAGAGGAAGGTCAGTGGGTATACATGGGCAGACGTTCAAGTAGATATCCCATAATGCTCAGCAATTATTTGTTTCTGCTCAAAAAGAAGGACTTGATGAGGAGATGAACCACCCATGGTTGACTAAAGCTCTCAAGGATACTATTCAATCACAAATTGATGAGCATTGATATCTGGCCAGATTTAGGATGTTTATTTCAGGGACTACTGGCAGATGCTAGGCATGAATTTCAGCTGTGCTTCCTGAATTATCCCAGAAACCCCTGCCATTGCTGTTCCATCCTCTTCCCTGCTCGTCTCCCCTTCCTGATTCCAGGTTCTCCCTCTCCAATTACAAAGCATATTCTCTCACATTATTGTCCCTACCAACATCACCTTAAGCTTTTTGATCCAGTCTATCTTCCCTGCACTAGCATGAAGCTGCATTTTGTGCTGCCACTTTTCCTCTGGTCTCAGTGTGGCTCGGCCTCTCCATTCACGCTGTTTTACAACTTCCACTCACATCTCATTCTGGAAAGTTTCCTTCTTGGAGTAAACCTTATTGAAAACACCTCTCCCCCTTTGCCCTGAATTCACACACTGATCCATATTTCAAAAAGTAAAGTCAGTCTACATTTCACTCTGCAAAAGGTAACTGCATTCTTACCGTGTAGTATAAGAATTCCCTTCATTACAGAGATCTGGCCAGGGATATGTTTTCACTGTAGAGATCATCATCCCCTTCAGACAAAGGAATTCAGGTGTTTGATGCTTTTTTGGCACTAGTAAGAGTTTCCTGCTGCCTTGGTATTGTAACATGGAGAAAAACAAATCATAGTATGAGGTTTGGGCTGAGTGTTGTTTACCTGTCATTTTTAATCTGTACAGGTTAGATGGATTTTTGAAGTTGGCTCTGTGGGTCGGCACATCATCGAAGGCCGAAGGGCCTATACTGTACTGTCATGTTCTAGGTAACATTGATGAAAAGGAGGTCATCTGGAAAGTAATTGTACAGGAATATGCATAGAAACTAGAAGCTGATGTGGGCTATTTGGCCCCTAGCGTTCTGACATTCAAGAAGATCATGACTGACTCCTTTCCGATTTGTATCCAACATTCTCCTCTACCCTCAAAAATGCTTAATCCCCTTCTTAACGGGAATATGAATACATGCACCCCCACCCATAAATTTATGCAAATAATCCATCTCCATTACATTTTTTATTGTTTGACAAACGTAATGAGGAGGTCAGATGAACAAGATGAAGCAAATGTCTGAGATGAGGAATTGCGAAATCGTCCAATAGAAGAATGAAAATAAGATGAGCGATGACAGAGATATATAAAGCAATGCAATCTGCTGCGTGCACTTCTGCTTTATTTGCAAAACGTTTTATGCAGGTACAATAAGTAACGAGGCAACGTCACAGAATTGTATCAGTTATTGTGAACAACATTGAATATAAATGTAGATGTTAATGTTTCAGTTGTATCAGGCACTGCGTGTTGGCAAGTTCAGTTGCCGAGATAGCTAGTCTATCAAACAGAACGATACGAATAGCATGGGTTTAATTCCTGCTCTCACTTGATAGTTTAATTGAGTATAACATGTCTGCAGAGCGGATCCGCTAAAAGAGAAGCATCTAGGAACTATTTTTGGGATAATGAGCTTTCTCCAGTGCAGTGCCACAGGGATCAGTGCTGGGGCCCGAATTATTAACCGCACAATGAGTTGGGTGATAGAAATGAAAGTACTACCTCCATCTTTGTGAGTAACACAAACAGAAGTGGGAAGGCAAATGATGATGCAAGGAGTTTATCATGAGATAGAAAAAAATAAGTTGAGTGCACAAAAAGTTGGCATCTGACATATAGCGTTGGAAAGCTTGTACTGATTAACTTTGTCTGGTTAAATAGAAGAGTGAAGCTAATTTACAAGAAAAAAGACTCAGGAATTTCAGGCCCTCGGCTTGACAGTTAAAAAGTTGGCATGTAATTCAGCAATTATATGAAATTCGAAAGCACTATTAGCAATTATTTCAAACGTGGTGCTGCATAAATATCATTCTAAACATGTACACGTTTGTATGCAGACTGAACGTGCAAAAATGTGAACGGTTCTGGTCCAATTTTCTAAGGAAATATGTAGAGGAGATAACAGACATATTGGTAGCAGGTGGGAGAAGCTCCACAGAATTAATCTGAGAATTGAGGTATTTTCTTATGGAGTGAGCTAGAGTAGCTTAGTGAAAAACTCATTGGAGTTTGGAAGAATGAGAGGAGATCTAAATGAAAACAAAAACGGATTGTCAGTAGGCTTGACAGGCTCATTGCCAACAAGGTTGTCTCAATTTGTGGGAGAATCCCGGACCAGAGGGTATAGCCTCAGTCAAAGAGAGCATATCTTTATGAAGGAGGTGAGGAGTGCCTTCTCTCTCAGAGGGTTTCTGAATGATAGGCCTGTTGAAACCCTGTCGCTAAATCTAATGGTTGTGGACGGATTTCTAAGCAGTGAGGGAATCAAGAGCTATGGGGATAAGGCAAGAAGGCGGATTTGAGGATCATCAATAAGCCATGATGGTAATGAATTGTGGAGCAGACTTGATTTGTTGAATAGACTATGTTAGCCTAAGGTCTGATAAACATTCTATTGGATTCTGAAAAATTAGCTATGGATAGAATGCTTCAATTTACGTATAACATGCAAACTTATAGTTCATTTGTTAAACATGAGGGATCACCCATTCCAAACAGCATTTAACTTTCCTTTCTCCTGGTGGTTTTATTTTGGATTTCTCTAGCTGAAAATTTAGTGGAAGCAGAGACCCTAAACACCTTTTAAGGCAGAAGTATATAGGTATTAGGTCAGGAAAGGGTTGAACAGATTTGCAGATTAGTTGGGAATGCAGGTTCAATGCTATAATCAGCTCAGCGTGACCTTATTCAATCAGGGTAAGCACAAAGAGCTGAATGGCATGTTCCCAGTTCGGCTGTCTCCGTTTGTACATTCTTTGACATAGTGTTTAAAAAAATCGTACACAACTCATCTATGATATCAAAAGATAAATAGCAATGTTAAAACTGTAGGTGGAGCCACCAATAATTTACATCCTCATTTTCATATGCACAATGTGAATATTATACAGTACAAAGTTTGTGCGAAGATTTGTAGCTCGGGTGCTCGTTGTTGTGGTTCTGTTCGCCGAGCTGGAAGTTTTTGTTGCAAACGTTTCGTCCCCTGGCTAGGCGATATCATCAGTGCTTGGGAGCCTCCTGCGAAGTGCTTCTTTGATGTTTCCTCCGGTGTTTATAGTTGTCTGTTCCTGCCGCTTCCGGTTGTCAGTTTCAGCTGTCCGCTGTAGTGGTTGGTATATTGGGTCCAGGTATTCGCCAAAAACGGATACGAGCGCAACTTCATCAGCAGATGCCTAAGAGAAAGACCACGGAACGAGGACATACCACACCCAAAAGGACTAGCCACATTACCATCCATCAGGAGCATCTCGGAACTGACTGCCAGACGACTGCGACCCCTAGGACTCATAACGGCACACAAACCAACAGCCACGCTCAGACAACAACTCACCAGAACGAAGGACCCGATACCCAACATGAGCAAGACGAATGTAGTGTAAAAAATACAAAATGCAAGGACTGCACTAAACACTATATAGGACAAACAGGAAGACAGCTAACAATCCGCATACATGAACATCAACTAGCCACGAAACGATACGACCAGCTATCCTTAGTAGCCACACACGCAGACAATAAGCAACATGAATTCGATTGGGACAACACTACTATCATAGGGCAAGCCAGACAGAGAACAGCCAGGGAATTCCTAGAGGCATGGCATTCATCCACAAACTCCATCAACAAACACATCGACCTGGACCCAATATACCAACCACTACAGCGGACAGCTGAAACTGACAACCGGAAGCGGCAGGAACAGATCACTATAAACACCAGAGGAAACATCAAAGAAGCGCTTCGCAGGAGGTTCCCAAGCACTGAAAATGTCGCCTAGCCAGGGGACGAAACGTTTGCAACAAAAACTTCCAGCTCGGCGAACAGAACCACAACATTATACAGTACTTTATAAATTCATTCCTCTCACCTGAGCACACTCATGTAAACAAGGCCAGCTTATCACCTTTTCACAAAAGATAGCCTGAACATCTAAAGTTTCAATTCAGTAAACTTCCTCTGGCAGCATGCAAGGTATTTGCATACTTACAAAAACGACTGACAAAATCTGCAAATAGGATTCAAGAGGTAAACTCACGAATTCCTGCATAACTGTAGTCCAGCATCCTTACTGAAATGTTCAATACCACTCACTCCCACCCCCATCTCTGCACACAGACAATGAGGGAGCTGTGCTCTGTATCTTACACAGGCCATGCTTTTATTTTGGTGATCAATCTTTTGGAGGCTGTAACATTGTTTAATTTGTGAAGTACTTATTCTAAGTATCATATCAATGATAGAATTAGTGACATGCTCTATTTTTTATAAATTCATTTCTATTTCTGCCTTCTGCTCCATAGATCATTCCTGCATTAATCAATACTGACTGTTCTGTTATAACACAGGAGCCCATATCATCACACTCTGCTGTGATCTCCCACATGTACTGACTTTATTCCTCTCCCATCTTTTACCTGAGCCTGAACAAGTTTGTGTACAATCTCAGCATTCTATTTTAAACTGAATTGAGTTTTTTTCCTAATTTTCCTATCTGTCACCAAAACTTTCCCCATTTCCCAGCTTTATTGCAGCCTCGATATGCATCCCTGCTTTAGACACTTTGCTTCTGAAAACGTCATCGATGTCTCGGTCTGCTCCAGTCTCAACTATTCTAATAATCTTCTCATTGGCGTCTCACTGCATTTCTCCATGAACCTCAGTTTATCCTCAACTCTGCTGCTTGTCCATCAACTCACACGAAGTCTAATTCACTTATCACCCCTATAATCGTTGACTTACAGTGGCTTCTGGTATGGTAATATGTCATTTTAAAGTTCTCATTCTTATTGGTGTCTCTCTCTGGCATCACATCTCCAATTAGTACCATTCCTCAAGTCATTTCTCATAGATCCCTCAAATTTGTTTTCCCTTCCAGAATTGTGCTTGAAATGAATGTTTTTCTCTCTGTTTCCCTCCTTGACCATGATTTGAGCCCCTGTACAGTTGATGGTACTGTGTCATTGCTTGTATTTTCATTCACTTCCCAATGCGTCACACGTGAAGCTCCCTGTTAGACAGGGATATCAGCAACTTTGACTCATTACTTTCCCAATTATTATCTGTCAATCCATTGAAACTCCATGTTAGTCATCGTCAGCTGATCATACTTGAATCCACATGGGAAAACCCCTTGGAGGTTTGAGAAGAATCAGGCATGAATTATAGACTTTTGGTCTGCAGGTACAAGAAGTGGTTAGGAAGGCAAATGTAATTTTCTCCTTCATTGCTAAAGAGGTTGAGTTTCAAAGCAGAGAGGTAATGTTGCAGCTGTACAAGGTGCTGGTGAGATCACATCTGCAGTACATTTTGCAGATTTTGTCTCCGTACTTGAGAAAGGATGTACAGGCACTGGAGGAGGTGCAGAGGCGGATGTTTCCGACGTTGAGGAGGGTTGATTTATGAGGAGAGACTGAGTAGATTGGGATTATATTAGTTCGAATTCAGAACAATGAGGGGGGGGATCTTATAGAAACATGTAAAATAATGAAGGGAATGGATAAGATAGAAATAGACTGTACATTTTCACAGACATGTGAAGCTAGGATAAGAGGGCACAGCTGCAAGACTAGAGGAAGCAGATTTAGGCCTGATTTGAGAAAGAATGTCTTCATCCAGAGGGTTGTTAATCTGTGGAATTCTTTGCCCAGTGAAGTAATTGACGCTATTCAGGAAACTGTTTTAAAGTAAGGTATATTTTTTCTAAAAATGGACGAAAATAACGTATACACTGAGAGGTTGAGTAAGCGGAGCTGAGTCCACAAAAAGGTCAGCCATAATCTTATTGAATGATGGAGCAGGGTTGAAGGGCTGGACGGCCTACTCCTGCTTCTAGTTCTTATGTTATAATCAACAGCTTAAGCACTTGTTGCTAACAATGAGCTGGAAAATAGATTGAAATGAATTTCAGTTGATAACGTTGACAGATATTTAAATTAACATTTAACAATGATCAAACATGATGGGGAGACGATGGTCTTGTAGTGTTATCTCTAGATTGTTAATCCATAGACCGCCATAACGTTCTGGGACCAGAGTTCAATTCCTGCCACGGCAGATGCCGAAAGTTATTTCAGTAAAAACAATCTCGAATTAAGAATCTCATGATGACCATAAATCCATTGTCAATTGTTGGGCAAACCTCTCTGGATCACTGATGTCCTTTAGGGAAGGAATCTGCCATCCTTACCTGATCTGACCTACATGTGACTCCAGACCCATAGCAATAACTGCCCTCTGTGCAATTAGGGATCGGCAACTAATGCTGACCTAGCCAATGATGCCCTAATTCCCTGAACAAATTTTAAAAACATCAAAAAGGAATTGATGAGATGGTAAACTTTGCATGATTAGCAAATATAGTCAGGGTGTGTACCCAATGAAAACAAAGGCGCACAAATGATGAAAACTTCTGGTAAACCAGAGGTTTGGGACTATATTTTTAGAGCCCACAAGCTGAAAGACGTAAAGCAAATAAAGTTGGAGAAAATTGATTTAGGAAGGTCAATTGTTGCAAAGTATAAACAAAAACAGCACGAGGCTGCATGTGGAAATAAAAATAATAATAAAAATAATAGCTAAAACCTTTTTGGAACAATTGGAAGATGACATCGGGAAATTCCACACAGGAAAAACGGAAACTCTCAAATAACTCAAACAACTATTTTATATTAGTTGTGACACTTTTTCGACAGAGAATATCCCAAAGGATCGCAGGCCTTATTTTCAGGACAACCCGTTTGATAAAGGAAATGATTACGGATAAACTATCCACCAAAACCTAGTGGTCTGTTTCCTGGATTTCGAAACAATGTGCTCCAGACATATTCCTGGCATTTGTTGAAATATTACTACAGTCCAAGGAGATTTCAGTGGATTCAAAGGTCTTACTGTGATGCCTGTCTTCAAGGAGGGAGGAATGCAGAAAGCAGGAAAATACAGGCCAGGTCGCCTTATGTCTATTATTAGGAAACTGCTCGTGTCCATTATAGTGTGATTTACAATAATTTAATGGAATCAAAGAGGCTCATTCGAGTTATCTGAAAAGGAGAAGCAGTGATAATAAAAGTGAAGCCTTAGATTGTGTAATTAGATTTGGTAAGCATTTTGTAAAGTACCATCTAAAGCGTATATTGCACCAGGTAGGAACTTGTGGGTTATTGTTCAGAGATTGAACATTTGTGAAGACACAAAGGAGTGAGTCTTGATGAACATGTCTGTGTGAGTTCAGAGAGACATAATAAGTGGAGTGCCACAAATGTCAGCCCCTGGACTCCCAGTTGCTTACTCTCTGTATTAAAGTTGTTTTTGTTGGGGGGCAGGAGGTGTAGAATGCAATCAATGCATATTTGATGATGGTAAAGACTATGTTCAATAAGACTATGGTTCAGCATTGTATCTGGTACGTTTCTGGTCGCCCACATTACCAAAACGATGTGGATGAGTTGGAGAGAGTACAGAAGAGGTTCACTAGGATATTACCTGATATGGAGTGTGCAAGCTATGAAGAGAAGTTGAGTAGATCAGGATTATTTTCATGAGAAAGACAGAGACCGAGGAGGGGGAATCTGAATGAGATCTACAAAATCATGAGAAGTATAGATAGGGTGGATAGCAAGAAGACTTTTTTTTTTCCCCAGAGTGGCGTACTGAATTTCTAGGGGCCACGTGTTCAACGTGAGATTGGATATGTTGATGGGAGGTATATGTGGTAAATTCATTATGCAGAGGGTGGGGGTGCCTGGAACGCGTTGCCAGTCGTGGTGTTAGTGGTGGACACAATAACATCATTTAAGATCTATCTAGACAAATATATGAACGGGCAGGGAGCAAAGGAATACATATCCTTAGAAAATATGCTTTGATAGAAGAACTGGATTGGCACAGGCTTGGAGGGATGAAGGGCCTGTTCCTGTGCTGAAATATTCTTCGTTATTTTTCTTTGCTCTTTGTTCTTTTAAACTATGGGAACCCAGCAGATATAGTTGAATCATTTATACACACGTGAAGTACTGGAGGACTGGAGGATGACTAATGCTGCGCCTTTCGAAAGGCCGGAAGGAAGAGCATGGAAACGATAGACTGTGTGTCTGACATTGGTGATGAATAAGTTGTTGGAAGAGATTCTGAAAGATAAGATTTACATGCATGGAGAGAGAAGGGCTGATTTGTGTTGGTCAGAAAGATTTTGTGTGAGAGGAATCATGTCTTATAAACATGATTTTAATTTGTTTTAAATGAAGTAAACAGAAAGATTGATTGTAGCAGAATGGTAGATGTTGTTTAAATGAACATTAGCAAAGCCTTTGATAATGTTCTGCATGGTAGACCAATTAATAAAGTTAGAGCACATGGGATTGCGGGTAAGCTTGACAACTGGATGTAAATTCGGTTTTACAGAAGGAGACAGAATAGAGGATTTTACTTTCTTCTGGAAGCTTATAACAAGCAGTGTTCTACCGGGATCAGTACTGGATGGACTTTTGTTTGTCATTGATGTAAAAGGTTAGGATGATAAGATCGAAAGCACGGTTGGTACATTTACAGATGACACTAAAATTGCTGTTATATTGGGCAGTGAGACAGTTATCTCCGATTGCAAAGAGACATTGTGCAATTAGGTCAATGGATTGAGGAGTGACAGATGGAGATTAGATAAACTAAATGTGAGGTACTGCATTTTGGTAAAATAAACTAGTGCATGACGTAAAACAAATAATTATACGGTCAAAGGTAATACTTCAGGCCATAGAGATCGAGGGATTTTGGTACATAATTCTTTGAACTTTGTATCACACGTGGAAAAAGTATTTTAGAAGGCATTTAACACGTTTGCCTTCGTCACTCAGTCGTTTCGCTCTAGGTGTCGTAATTTCATATTGAGGTTGTACAAAACATTGGTAAGGCCTCTTTTGGAGTACTGGGTCCAGTTCTGATCACTCAGTCAGGGGAAGGGCATTATTAAGCTTGTTAGAGTTAAAATATATTTACCGGAATGTTACGAAGAACGGAGGGATTGGGGTATAAGGAGAGATTGGATTGGATCTTATTTCCTTGGAGGGCAGAAAATCCAAGGGTTACATTATAAAATCATAAGGGATATTGCTAAGGTGAATGGCATGTTTCTGTTCCTTCGGATGGAGGAATTCAAAACCTGCGAGAATATTTTAAAGTGAGAAGAGAAAGATTTCAAAAGTACATGCGGGGCAATTTGTTCTTACTTAGAGATGTACCTACAGAAAGGAAGTGGCGGGTGCAGGTACAGTTACAACATTTAAAAGATGTTTGGGTAGGTACAAAAATAGGAAAGGTTTGGAGGGATATGGGCCAAGCTCAGACTGGTAGTATTAGTTGAACAAACGGTGTGGTTCCATAATGTTCGATTCTGTGACTACGATTCTTTTACCTTTTATAAAAAAAGGTTAATGACTTTCCAATGTCTGTGTCAAAGTGAATACTTATTCTTAAAATGAATTCCCTAGTTTTAGTCTCCCAAACAAGAGGAAATGTCCATCAGGTATTCACCTGATGCACGGTTTTCAAGATCTTGTTTAGTACAATAGCAAGAACACTTACACTGAGACCTAAAATGCATATCTTTCATAATACAAAGCCTTCAACTCAGAAACAATAAAGTGAAGTATCTTTGGAAGTTTCTAAATGTAATGAATCTTTTTTTTTTAAGAAACCAAAAGCACGTTGGATAACAGATATAAACCGATCCCTGGAGCATTCCACTGGTTTCAGTTTTTCAACCTGAAAATCAATATAAAATTCCACACACAACTTCCTGTTGTAAATCAGGAACAAAAACAGAATTTCCTGGAAAATCTCAGCAGATATGGCAACTTCTGAGAAGAGAAATCAAAGTTAACATTTTGGGTCTGAATGGTGCCCTTCCTCAGTTTGAATCTTTCTTTTTGTCAGTTAAGGATTCAAAACATTTTACATTGCATCAGGCGTGATCTCAGTGATGCCCTGTACTAATGGAGCAAAACATTCATACGATTAAACCCGATACCCTTAGCAGCATCATTCCATTTACTTTCCTAATCATTTGCTACACATGGTGACTAACTTTACATGATTCATACAACAGTACTCACAAATCCTTGTGTGTCACTGAGTTCTGAAATCTCTCACCATTTAAACAGTTACTGATTTTATATCCTTCTTCTAAAACAGCCACTCTCATAATCCACATTAAACAGTTTCTGCTGAAGATTAGTATCCCATTGCTGTCTGTATCCCATTGCTGACTCCCTGCCTGTATCCCATTGCTGACTCCCTGCGTCTACTTGACAAAGCATTGAATGACTATCTTGATAAATTAGCTCATATAGCTTCAATCCATCGGGTCATCCAAATAACTGTAACTAGTGGAGTACCTCAGAGATTAATATATATCAGTTCTACAACCTGCAAACCAATATTAATCTCGAAGCACTACTTTCTGCTATATTCAAGAGGCTGCTGTGAATGCTCAGCACCGAAGGCAGTTTGAATGGCCTCGTCCTGTGCAGTGTAGTATGTACTGGATGGCTGAATACCATCACCTCGTTTCTGTCTAACAGCTTAGAAGGGCAGAATGGTCTCCCGCTGTCTTATTGCCTTACTGGCTGAATGTGGTCTTTCTCTCCCTCTGTAACAGCATTGAGGAGTGGATTGAGAGAACACACAGGAGGTAGGATCATCAGTTGGCCAATCGCCCCCTCAGGCCTGCTGCAACATTGAGAATGCTCTTGGCTGATATGATTGTGTCTGAGCATCCTTTTCCTGTCTATTCCCAATAAACACTGACTCTGTTGTCTATCAATGGTCAGTACAGCTCAGCCTTGAATACCTTCAATAACCCAGTCTTCACTGTTCCCTGGGAATGTGAAAATCGGCAAGGAGAAAAAATTATCCTTAACTCAGTCTTAATTAGAAGGCGCTTATTTTATAATATATATGATCAGATTAGATTAAATTAGAGTAAATTAGACTCCCTACAGTGTGGAAACAGGCCGTTTGGCCCAACCAGTCCATACTGACCTTCTGAAGAGTTACCCACCCAGACCCATTCCCGCTGACTAATGCACCTAACACTATGGGCAATTTAACAGGGCCAATTCACCTGACCTGCACATTTTTGTACTGTGGGAGAAACCGGAGCACCCGGAGGGAACCCACGCAGACACGGGGAGAATGTGCAAAATGTGCCAACCTCACAAAAAAATGACCACTGCTTTTGAATAACAGGAAATGACAATAATTAGGAATAGACAAAAAACATTCAGCCTTCCAAACATGCCCCACATTACCACTGACTATATTTTGGTTAAATATCTATCAAAGCCAGCCTGCACAGCACCCTCACAGAGCCATTTCCAGATACCAAAAGATCATAAGAAACGAGAACAGAATTAGCTCCATCAAATCTGCTCTGCTGCTTGATCATGGCCGGTTTGTTTCTCAACCACATACTCCTCACTCCTCCCAATTACCCTTGATTCACTTATTAATCAAAAGTTTACCAAACTGTATCTCAAAGACGCTACTGTGTTACTGTGTTTGCATGTTTGTTCATATATGAGTGTCTGTATGTGTGTTTGTGCATGTGTCTGTTCGAGATTTAAGAGATTATTGTATCCTGGACTCTTTTAAATTTAAGTTTTCAGGCAGAGTTACCGAGCAATCTTCCAGAGCAACTAGAGTAAATAATTTGTGAGACCTTAGTTTTTTTTTAAAGTTGGAACAATAGAAGCAGCCTCAATGAGTACAGTCAAGGTCTCAAAGAAGTAGGGCGTATAGTCGGCAGTTTGCAGCAGTTGTAGCGGGGAACTCACCAGGGTTGAACAATGTACTACATGTCGGTGGCTGCTACTCTCTCTGAATTTTCCTTTCTGGATTGCAGGAGTTGTATGTCCTGCAGTTTGTTTTTCTGAATTTTGTGCCCAGGGTGTGTTTATGAACTGTTCCCACATTGGAACAGTTACTGTTTAGGAGTAAAATAATTTCCTGAGATTTGTTAAGATTTCCAATAGAGTTAAGTTATTCCACGTTCATCTTTCTTTAATTATAGTTTCAGTACAGTGTTCAAATCAACTGTGTATTTCGTAACTTCAATTAGTTTGATCAATTGAATTGGACCTGGAACACGGCACCTTACCTGTAAAATAAGAAAATGTTAGGGTCCAGGCTAACTTCTTAATCTATTTTGAGAGCTCTGCTCCGTCCTGAAACACTGTGTAATGGGATCTTTCTTGTTTTGGGGACAGGCGATTAATTGAAATTGGGAATAACTCCTTGTTTCCTCGTATGTTTAAAATGATGTAATATAATCCTCTGCTGGTTCACCAACTCCACTGTGCAAGCAGTAGGCTTCATAGAAGACATTCAGTTTGGAATTCATTCCATCTAGTTCACACTGAGCAGCCATAGAGTGTCCCACAATCATTCCCATCCCTTTCACCCTGCGTTTCACATGGCTAATCCATCTAAGATGCACATCCCTAAGCATTATGGACCACATAGCACGGCCAATCTATCTGACCTGCACATCTTTGAACTACAGGGGGAAAGTAGAGAACTCTTCGTTTGCTTGAGAATGCATCAATAACTGTGAATCACACACATTCATGCTTCAAAGAATAACCTTGGCAACAGAGAGGAGTTTGTCTGATCCCTTGCAATGTTGTCACTGAGATATTAGAGAAGGAGATCGGACATGTCTAGCATTGACCTGAACCATTGTGTCATTAAGAATGCTTTCGCACTTATCATTTGTCAGAGTTTAGAGCAAACAAAATGCAAGTAGCAGAACGTGCAATCAAATTATCTCATCTTCTTCCACAATGGTTCTCTTATAGACGTCTGAAGACAAATGCTGTGGAGCACAGACATTTCTCCATATGATCCTCAGTACAATTGCAATCCTCTCTGCACCAGTCTAGAGAGAGAGCGAGAGAGAGACAGAGAGACTGTGTCTGTGTGTGTGTGACTGAGTCTGTCTGTCTGTCTGTGTACTGTTGATGTTGGTGTCAGTTTGTATAATGCTGTGAACTGCTGCCCTCCCTCCTTCCAGATGGTTTTCACCCTGCGCCACTGTCTGTACAATGAAGTGGAAAGGCCAGCAGAGTGTGGAATTCCATCACTTTAACCAACACAGGGACCACCAGACCATTCCCACACAGAGGGACACGCACACACACTAATACACACAGTTACATGCACTATTACATATACGAAGATGCAGACATACAAATAAATACACACATACAGATACACTGACATGAGACAAACATGGGAGTCAATCGGTATTTCTCTTTCTCTGTGGCAAATTTTCACGATTTCACCCACTCTGTATGGTGTACAATATTATTTCTATTTCTCTGTTTGCAGCATGTCAGTTTTCTTCTCTGGCTGTTTGGGATGTGTGTTGTTATTTCTGACGCTCCTTTAGTATCAGTGTACACCTTGCTCACATCAGTGAGTCTGTCAGTATTTCAATTGTTCTGTAGGGGAAAGTAAGGACTACAGATGCTGGAGATCAAAACCGAGAGTGTGGTGCTGGAAAAGCACAGCAGGTCAGGCAGCATCTGAAGATAAGGAGAATTGGCATTGTAGGCATAAGCCTTTCATCAGCCCTGTCTATAATCCGGATTCTGACCTGACTTACTGTGCTTTTCCAGCACCAACTCTCCATTTTGACCTCCAGCATCTGCAGTCCTTACTTTCTGACTTGCTGTGCTTTTCCAGCACCACATTCTCTTTCAGTTATTTTGACTGGCGTGTGACACTATGACAACTTCGATGCTTATTGATGTCAGCAAACCTGGAAGAATTGTGAAGTGTGTGGAGGATGGAGTGCAACAGCAACAGGACAACGTCAACTTGGTGTAGAGTTCAGGTATATTTCATACGATGATCAAAGCAAGACAGTGTGAGGTGATGCAGTTTGGAAGGAAAACAGGATGTGCTGTTATAAAGTGAGTGCAGGAGCAGAGGGACCTCGGTGTGTATGAGCACAGATTATTGAAGATGTCAGGACAAGTGGGAAGAACAGTAACTATCACAGATTAGTTTCAGTATCTGAGCTGTTTACAGGGGGAGGTGTAGGACGGAGTCTCCGTGCTCCCTTCCTGGGAGGTGGTGGTGACGATGTGTTGTGAGCCCACCCTCTTGCCCACCGCGGGGATTCCATTTGTAGCAGCTCGATAAAAAAGGGAGATGACATCAGGGTCACGTCTTCTAAGTTGTGCCGGGGGGAAACGGAACTGCCAATGGATTTAACGTGAGAATTTCCCTTCACTGAGCATTGCTCCTTACTCGGCCGGTGGGACGTGGATGCTTCAGAATCTCCACACGAGGCGTCCCGGTCCTGTCCAACTCGTACCAGGGTCCTCCCCACATGGCCGGTGAGGGAACGTTTATCGGGCACTCCACCACGCGGCTTGGCCCTTTCTGTCCTATTCCAGGCTGTTTCTTCTGGAATGGGAGGGAGGGAGGGAGGGTGGGTGGGGGGTAGGTGGTCCTGCTGTTAGTGCTGTTTTAGGTGTGAGGGAGAATGAAGAGGTTTTCGGAGGGGCATCTGTTCACAGTGTTGTATCCATGCAATGTTGTTAGTGTGGGGATATAGTGGAGGTGAGAGAAGCAGAGAGAGGGGGGGAAGATGCTACATGCAGCAGTGAGAATGTTGGAACATGAGCCTTATTCGGGGGTAGGTGCTATAACAGATATATAGTGAGAGTGAGGGAGCAGAGAGAATACGGTGACCCTTATCCTGACAGAGCGAGGAAGGTATTTGATGCTTGTCCTGTATTGCTGGACATTTCTTCAATCCGCAGATACTGCACTCAACTGGGTGGTGAGTTCAGATCATGGTCGTTGGGTCTGGTGGTGTGGCCCCCTCTGGGAAGAGAATGCTCCCTCTCTGTACTAGCCCATCCACCAGGACCTCCGTGACCCTATCGACAAACTGTGGCGTAATTGCCCCTTATCTGCCATGCTCGGGGGAAACTTTGCAGGGCAGTTCCTAACAGAGTTCCTCAAACATGTTCTCGTTGGCCTTTTAAAGCTGGCCACAGTGCCAGGGATCACGGAATATCCAGGGGTATCTGAGCGATGGTGAGTACCTCCAGCCATGACGGGTGTTACAATCAGTCTGGCATTGAATGAGAGGAGCACCATGGGGAGGGGTGGGTAGTTAATGTTGTTAGTTCGATACGATAGCACCAGGAAACTAGCTCAGCCTCGTGTTGACGATCCCTCTATCAGAATCAACGAACATGGCACTGAGATAAATTATTGTTAGATTCAGCCTAATGGGTAGAAGTCTGTGCTGACCCTACTCCCAGTTACAATGCTGCAGAACAAATGTTAATCCAAAATCCTCCTGAACTCACACCAATATCCCATTCACCAATCATTCCTGGAAGAACTGGCTAATGTTACAGGATACTGTACGCTGGACAGTGATCTCATGCAGTGTTACTGAGAAACGTACTGGGTGGTGGACACAGTTCCACACCCTGGTTGCATGTCTCATATGGGTTTATAGATCAATACACTTCTGTGGTCTGCATACCTTTCCACTCTGTGTTGATTGGGGATTTTATTGTACAGTACACCAGTCCGGTCTGCACAGTGTATCATACTGAACACATATCTCATCTGGGTTTATAGATCAATCACTTCAGAGGTCTGCACAGTGTTCTACTCTGGACCGATTGCAGCGTTGTGTTCAGCAGTACACGAGCATGGTCTGCATAGTGCTCCATGCTGAACAGATATCTCCTCTGGGTTTATGGTGTCTGGGCTGGCTCTCTGAGGTGGATTGAGAATGTGATAGAACTAATGACTTCAACTGAAATGGCGATACTTTTAGTTTTGTTCTCATTCTTGTGGTTGGACCCTCCAAATTCTGACTCCACCGGCCAGTCCCATTCTTCAATCTATCTCCATCGTTCAGTAACGTGTTGTCCCATGTGTTATTGTCCATTTCAAATGTGAGTAAAACTGTTCTATTTCCCTGGCTCACCCTGGAGAATTGGGATTCACTGCGATAAACCTCAGTAATGTCTCTCCTCAGACTCAACACTCCAGGGAATGTAGCCCCAACCTATTCGTACTGTCCGTGTAGCTCACCATCACCCACTCCTAACACCAGCAACATACTTGTAAAAGTCTTCTGCACGCTTTCAAATTTAACATCTTTTCTAAAGCAGGGAGAACTGAATTCAAGGCAGTATTATGGAAGTCGCTGAACCTAGTGTGTTGGTGAAAGTGAGTATTGCAGGTTGTGAAGATTAGTGTCGATAATATGGTGCTGGAAAAGCACAGCAGGTCAGGCAGTATCCGAGGAGCAGGAAAATCGATGTTTCAGGCAAAAGCGATCTCGGATGCTGCCAGCCTTGCTGGGTTTTCCAGTACCACACTCTGAACCCAGTGTATATCCCAAATGGTCTCCTTCCTCAAAGACCGCAATTTTCCCTCCCACGTGGTCTATGATGCCCTCCAGCGCATCTTATCCACTTCCTGCACCTCCGCCCTTGAATCCCACCCTTCCAAACGCAACAGGGAAAGAACACCCTGGTCCTCATCTTCCTCCCTACCAAACCTCTAGATGCAATGCATCATCGTCCCCCATCTGGGTCACTTTCAAACAGACCCCACCACCAGGGTTATATTTCCCTCCCCACCCTACCTGTGCTCCATAAAGAACATTCCCGGCGCGACTCCCTTGTCAGGTCCACGCCACCCACCAACCCACCCTCCCATTTGGCATCTTATACTGCCACCGCAAGAGTTGTAAAACCTGCACCTTCACCTCCCCCTCACCTCCGTCCAATACCCCAAAGGAACCTTCCACGTCAATTGGATTTTTGCCTGCACTTCCACACATGGCACCTACTGTATCCGTTGCTCCCGATGTTATCTTGTCTACACTGGAGAGACAGGACACCAACTTATGGAACACTCCAGAGAACATCTGTGGGACACCCGCACCAACCAATCACACCGCATCGTAGCTGAACATTTTACCTCCCCCTCCCACTCCGCCATGGACATACACGTCCTGGGCTTCCTACACCTCCACTCCTTCACCACCCGACGCCTGGAGGAAGAAAGCTTCATCTTCCGCCCTGGAACCCTGAAACCACATGGGATCAATGATGATTTCACCAGTTTTCTCATTTCCCGACCCCACCTTATCCCAAATCTAACCTTCCAACTTAGCATGGTCCTTTTGATGTGTCCTACCCGTCCATTATCCTTCCCACCTATCCCTTCCACCCTCCTCTCCGACATACCACCTTCATCTACCTATCACATTCTCAGCTACCTTCCCACCAACTCCACCCCATCCCATTTATCTCTTTACACCCTTGGGCCTCAAGACTCTTTCCTAATGAAGGGCTTACACACAAAATGTTGATTCTCCTGCTCCTCGGATGCTGCCTGATTGGCTGTGCTTTTCCAGCACCACATTCCCGACTCTGATCTTCAGCATCTGCAATCCTCACTTTCTCCCTTGAGTTCGTGTATCCAGAAATTTCCTCACCAGACATCTTATGCAGCTAGTCTGACGTTTAAACCCTGTCTCCTTTTATAGACAGAGTGGGACATGAACAATCCTGCAGTGCTCTTACAGTACCCGTACATTCAAGGAAAAATATTTTTAAAATGTACGATTCATAGTCCATCCAGTAACCCTCATACGTTCCATCCAGACTGAGTAAATATTCCCTTTTATTGTGATATGAGATGAGCTGTAAGGAAGGGGTTAACTGAGCCTGTTTGTTCAGTGATTGTGATTAATGTCAGTCTCCATGGGCTCTAAATACCCCAGTGGAGAGTTCCCATCTTTTAATCATAAATGCGTGCCGTTCAATGTGTTATGACATAGTATGAGCGGGAGAATTACCAACAGCACTAACAGGGATCAGCAGCTCCAGACAGAAGCGAGGAGAGATCAGAATCTGAGAATATTAGATTGGAATGTTCCAACAATGAATCAGAATAGGAGAACATTAGACTGGAATGTTCCAACAATGGATCAGAATCTGAGAACATTAGACTGGAATGTTCCAACAATGGACAGGAGTTTATCCTATTATATTTGGTATCTTTCTATGTATTATGGTCGGTTGTCATTATCATGGCGGATCTATTATGCATTTTGCATTATTCAATATTTTTATTATCCTCTCCTGTCTATCGTTGGTGTACCTGGTAAGTCTCACTGTCCAGATATTTTTTTTCTATAAACCAGTTACGTCTGCATTTGTGTTCTTTCGTGTAGTCTACGCTTCTTGCCCTCAATAGTGTTCCTGTTGAGACTTTGAATCCAGTTCAATTCCTGTCTCCCTCTTTGCATCTGGCAGTATTACTCATGGGTCTCTATGTTGATCTACTCAGTTGCAGATATGAACCACTGTCTCTCTGCCCTTGTTATTTAAATATTGGGAGTGTGGAGGTCATTGCCGTCTATTATGTTTACAAACTCCATTTTCTTCCTGGGGCTCCATCCCATCCCTGGCCAATATCTTTTTTCATTAATTTCTGGGTCTTGGGCATCGCTGGCTGTCCAGCATATTTTAGATTACATTACAGTGTGGAATTAGGCCCTTTGGCCAAACAAGTCCACACTGATCGGCCGAAGCGCAACCCACCCATACCCCTAACCTAACACTACGGACAATTTCCCGTGGCCAATTCACCTGACCTGCACATCTTTGGACTGTGGGAGGAAACCGGAGCACCCGGAGGAAACCCACGCGGACACGGGGAGAACGTGCAAACTCCATACAGTCAGTCACCTGAGGTGGAGAATTGAACCCGGGTCTCCGGCACTGTGCCACCGTGCGCCCATTTCTATTTGCCCTTGAAAACGTGGTGTGCTGCCTTCTTGAATTGCTGCAGTCCACTTGCTGTGGGTTCACCCACAATGCCAGTAGGGAAGGAATTCCAGAAATTTGACCCAACGATTCTGAAGCAACAGCAGTATATTTCCAAATCATGGTGGTGAGAGGCTTGGAGTGGGGGGAGGGGGGGGGGGTGGTTGGTGCGTATAGGTGAAACATGCAGGTTGTGTTTGAAACAGACAAATCACAAACTTGGTGATCCCTTTGGCCATGAGCTGATTCCTGACACCGTGCCCTGACCATTATTAACTTTAACTACACACTGCTCCAGAAAGTACTTCACTGTCTTAACTCATCTGCTGTTTGAATCTCTAACTGTGAAATACAGACTTAATGATGACAACAATCTGCTGCTGACACTCTCAGGTTAAAACCTGCAGAAACAAATCTGATTCGAACTCACACCAAAATTCCATCCATCTGACATTGCTGTGCACGCTGATCTATATCGCTATTGTGTCTGGCAATGTCTTCATTTTACTATTCTTAAGCACTTTAACTCATCTGGTCATGAAACTTCCCTCAGTCTCTCTGTGTCGTTTATCCAAATCCCTGCCAGTGGTTCATATTTAATGTGTTTTCCTTCATGTGTATTTTCTCTCATGCAGTGATGTTTGCATTCAACACCCAAATGCATCACACACACGCATCCGCACACACGCACACACACACACAGACACAAACACATGCATGCTCGCACACATGCACATGCACATACACACCTTCACTTATACTGGTCCAATGGTGATGGAAATCGTCCCCTTTTAGACAGTAATCTGTTGTATGTATCATTCCCATATGATAATAATGTTTTGCAATACTCCCCATGCTGGGCAGATAGTGCAGTTTACTGAGCAATACACTAGCATAGTGTGCACAGCTCTCCATGCTAGGCTGTCATCTTGTCCCAGAGTACGTTGTTTGAAGTGTTCTGTGAAGCAGTTTCAGAATTTGATTGAACAAACCATTTCAATTCACCTGAAAATACCTTTATTCAATGTTCTCATTCTTATAATTTTGCTCTCGAAGGATTCACTCCTCCAGTTAGTCCCACTGCTCTGTCTTTTCCCCCATATTTCCACAACAGGTTCTCAGGTAATTAATTATCTGTTTCTGTCTTTAATGTGAATCTCTCTGTCCCTCTGTACCTGTCTGTGACCCTGGTTTCTGGATCCCTAGTGTATCACTGCTGGCATCGTGAAGTTCAGAAACAATGGCACAGTGGTTAGCACTCCTGCCTCACAGCGCCGGAGACCCGGGTTCAATTCCCACCTCAAGCGACTGACTGTGTGGAGTTTGCATTTTCTCCCAGTGTCTGCGTGGGTTTCCTCCGGGTGCTCCGGTTTCCTCCCACAGTCCAAAGATGTGCAGGTCACTAAATTGCCCGTAGTGTTAGGTAAGGGGTAAATGTAGGGGTATGGGTGGCGCTTCGGCGGGACTGTGTGGACTTGTTGGGCCGAAGGGCCTTTTTCTACACTGTAATGTAATCAATGAAATGGTGTGTATCAGACTGTTGTTCATTCCCGGTGTGTCACATGTGGTGCTCCATGGACAATGGGGTGTATATCAGGCTGTTTGTATCCCTATCGGAGGAGGTATCTGGGGAGTATAAGGTGAAGAAAGCATATGAGCTTGTGCCAGAAGCCGACAGACAGTGTTTCAGGAATCTAAAAAAGGGTCCCTGATTTAAACACAAATTGAGTTTGAAAGAATCAAAGTAATTTTGAAAGGTGGGTAAGGGTGTAAAAAGCTGAGCAAACCTATGACACTCTTAGAAAGGTTCTTTTTTCGAAGGAGTTCAAAAATTCACTTTCTGCAATACTGAGAACTCGCGCAGAAGAGCAGAGAGTTACAACGGCAAGATTAGAAGCAGAAATGGCTGATGATTATGAGTTCGTCCATAAATCAAAGTTTGGACACCATGATGGATTGAGAAGGATGTATGAGAACTTCTTAAAATATACACCGTGAGAGTAAGGTTGACTGGCATAGGCCAGGAGTAGTAGGAAAAGACGTTACAACATTAAAAGGTGCAGAGGCATGTAATTTCTTGATGCTGAGAAATGAAGAGACATGTCATTCAGAAGAACTACTGGAGAGATGCAAATTGCTCCATTATGTAACGTGTGGTTGGTGTGTCCGGTGAAACCATCAACAGAAGTATTTCACAACTGAGAAGGAGACTTTGAGCTTAGTGTTGGTGTCACAACATTTCAGCATTTAACTTGCAAATAACGTGCCCAAGACAAATCTATATACGATCATAACACCTAAACGTCTTTGGAGAAATTTAGGGAGAAAACATCTGGTTTGTTCAGATATAGGTTTTTATTGCTGCCATTCGATTTGGAAGTTATACAGGTGACAGGACAAGAAGCTGTACTTGCTGACAGGAGAGAAGATCTTGAGCTGTCTCTAACAGAAGGAACAAGGCAATTCTCAAACAGATAAGATCAAGGGTAAACAGGTCATCAGCAATTCATAGCTGGTTTTAAAAGAAGTGGTCACAGAGTGGCTGGTGGAATTGTGTGAAATATTCCATAACTCTCTGGATTAAAGGAGTGATCCAGTGAAACTGGAGATCCTCCAATGTGGCGCCTGTCTTCAAGAAACGAACGAGACTGAAAGCATGAAACACTTGGCCTCACCATTATTGCTGGGAATCTGTGAGAGTCTGTTATTAAGGACGGGACTGCAGAGCATTTAGAAAAACTTCACACAGAGTCAGCATGGTCTTGTTAAAGGCGAAATACATTTTGCCTGTAAAATCATGCAAAGTTTTTTTCTGGAGATCCATGAGAATGTAACAAGTGGCCTTGATAAAGGGGGACTGGTAGACATGAGGAATTCCAGAGATTTTCCACAAGGTGTCACAAATTAAAGGTTCTTACGCAAGAGAGAAGCTCATAGTATGATGGATAATGCATTAGCATGGGATGACACTTGGTAAACACTTAGAAATCGGAGAGTCAGGATTCATCGATCTTTATGAATAAAATGTATCTACTGGAGTACCAGAAATATCAGTCCGATGGCAACAGCTGCTTACAAGAGCTGCACTCAGCTCCTGGAAGCGGGCGTTTGAGTTTGAGGATGACACTGACAACCAAAAGGCAGGCTGTTATTAAATGGAGAGAACTCCCAAAAAAGAAGCAGGACGGAGTGGTGTATTTTTGTATCTGAAACATAACGTCAGCATGTTGATGCAGAAATGTTGGTTCATTAGACTGGTTCCTGGGATGAAAGGATTGAATTATTGAATACATCAAAAATGCTGAGGCGATTACTCATTGAGGTTTAAATGAATGAGGGTGTCATTACTGAAACAGACAGGATGCAGAGGAGGCTTGACAAGGTCGGTGTTGAGAATGTGGTTCCACACCAGGCAGAGTGTCGAAGTCAGGGATGTAGATACAGAATAAGGAATATCGATTTCAAACTGAGATGTAAAGAAATGTCTTCTTTCAGAATGTAGTGAATGGCTGGAATTTCCTAACCCCAAGAGCTGTGGAGGTTGGGTCACTGATTGTATTTACAGATGGGTGGATTGGTTTGTGACATTTCAGCGAGTTGAGGGATGCAAGGGGTTAGCAGGAAAGTGGAGTTGAGCCGTGGAGTAGATCAGCCATGTTCTTATTGAATAACAGCGCAGGTTCCTATTTCTTACGTTCTTATTTATGTTTTTGGAAAATAATTGATTATTTTCCTGGAAGTCATAATGTAAAATGTTGCATTCAGAGACAGCAGAGGATTTGTCTGAGTTGCCCATGTGTGGGGCATGGGGGCGATATTCAGTGCGAATCTGGGCCTGTAGCATGACTGACATCAGGAGCAGAAGTTACAGAGAGGAGAAGCCTGAAAAGGGGGAGTGGGGGAGGGGGTTCACTGCCTGACCTAGCCTGGATTTTCCACTACATTTGCCAAAATACACAAAACCATCGGTGTGGACTCAATCTGCTCCTGCACAGCAGGACCGAAGGGCTGAATGGAACATCAGCACAAAGGGCTGACGGACACGACTGGGCCTTTCGGCACTTTGACACTATTCCACCAGTCAATAAGGTCACGGTTCATCTCATTGTGTTCCCAGCTGCACTTTTCTCTGATCTCACAATGATCCCTGATTCACCTGTCTATAGAAAATCAGACAAAGTCAGCCTCGATATAATATTAAGATTCAGCCCTCCCAATCTTCTGTGTGAGAAAATTCCAACTTGAATGAATTCCCATTTTGTGAATTTCTCTTCACTCCAGTTCTGACTGAGGTTGGAGGGTGTCACTGTTTCCATTTCTAGTCCCACTCCTCCACTGCTCACAACAAATTTTGAATGTAACCAGGTTGGCGATATGGCCAATGACAAAGGTCTAATACTGGGTCAGGTTCAGTTATCAGAACAAGCCAGTTGGATTTCTTCAGTTAGCTACAAGTAATTAACAGAACTAAATGAGGGGTATGATGGATATGTGGTTAGCACTGCAGCCGCACATCACCAAGGAGCTGGGTTCAATTCCAACCTCAGGTGAGTTTGAACATTCTTCACGTATCTCTGTGGGTTCCCTCCCAATAGTCCAGTTTCCTCCATGAGTACAGAGATGTGCAGATTAGAGTGGATTGGCCATGCTCGATTGTCCATTGTTGAGAGAGCGTCCCCTTCATGGTTACCTATGTCAGTGTGGCGAATTGAACCTGCAGTGCTGGCCTCCCTCTGCATCACAGACCAGCCGTCCAGCCAACTGAGTGGGAGACAGTGTAACTGTTACAGACAGAAACAAGGACAGGCAAAGGGCAAGAGAAACTTTCATAATAAGGAAAATGGTACAATTCAGATAACAGTCCATATAACAGTTGAGGGTAAACATTCTCTGCTCAGAATTGTATTTCGTAACGGGACAAGTGTTTAGAAGCAGTGTTTGGCTGAATACAATAAAATGAGACAAAGTGAAATAGCCAGACTTACTAACTGTGATTGGATATAAAATAAGTGCATATTTTTGCAGGACCTCGCGGGGCTGAATGACTGAAAGTTCCTGTACCTGAAAATGAGAATTCTTTGGAACACTATCTGTAATTTTCCATATTTAAAGTGTGTGTGTGAGTGTGAGAGAGAGAGAGAGGGAGAGACGGCAGATACTGCACTGAGCTGGGTGGTGAGCTCAGACCATGCTCAGGCCTCCTCTAGGAAGAGAATGCACCCCCTGTTCTAGCCCATCCACAAGGACCTCTGTGCCCTTGTTGAAACGTCGTGGTGTTAGTTCCCCTTATCTGCCATGCTCGGAGTCAACTATGCAGGGTGGCTCCAAACTGAGGAATTACAACAGTGTGCCCATTGGCCTTTGAAAGATGGCATCAGTGTCAGTGATCATAGAATATCCAGGGACATCAGTGCGATGGTGAGTCCCTCCAGCCATGTTGGCTTGCAGAATCGGGATGGCATTGAATGTGAGGAACACTATGAGATTGAGTGGGTAGTTAGTGAGGTGAGTTCGATAAGATAGCACCATGAAACTAGTTCAGTCTCGTACATACAATCCCTCTGTCACACTCAATGAAAATGTTACTGAGACAAACTACTGTTAGATTCAGCCCAATGAGTCGAAGACTCTGATGACCCCACACCCAGTTACAAAGTTGCAGAACAAATGTTCATCTAAAACTCTCCCTCATCTTTATTGACGCCAATATCCCCTTCAACTATCATTCCTAGGAATACTGGCTCATGTTGCAGGATACTGTCGAAATGTCCTCATTTCAGCATTCTGAAACCTGTGATCTTACTGGAAATTATCTCTCAATCTCCCTTTCGCTTTTTTCCCCAAAATCGTTTTGATTGTTGGTAGTTAAACTGATTTAACCGCCATCCCTCTCTGGTAGGAACTAGGGAATACGGAGTAGGCAATGAGGACTCTGTATCAGAGTGATCATCTAACTAGACGGGTAATTCAGAGGCACGGGCTGTGACTCCAAGGCAGTGTTTAAAATCCTACCACAGCCGATGACAGGGCTTAAATTCGAATGACAAAAATTGGAATGAAAGCTAATTTCACTCATGGAAACCAAAAACCGTTCAGATTTATTTTTATTATTTCATTGATAGTCTTTGCTAAAGAAGCTTAACATTATTACCCAGTGTGAACTCAGTGTGACTTCAGACCCACAACAACATTGTTGGCTCCATTTTGTCTTGACAAATGGCCGCGTAGTCAAGGATAATTAGTGATGGACAAATGCTGCCCCTGCCCTTGCCAGAGAAACAACAGCATGAAAGGTGAAATAAACCAAGGAACGGTGGGTGCTAGAGATTGAAAATAAAATTCTCCAGCGTCTAAAAGTGTTGGAGAATCTCGCAGGTATGGCAGCCTCTGTCAGGAGAAATGCAGATAACGGTTTGAGTCCAGTGACCCTGCCTCACAACTGAAAGCAAACTGGGAAATAATATTATTTATTCTGGTATCATGGATGGTTGGGTTGGAGAGAGAGGTGGGGCCCAGGTTTCAATTGAATGGATGGAGAAATGGCAAGAAAAAAAAAGGAAATGAGATGAAAAGTGAGCAAAGGGGTTGCTGGTGATGAACTGACAGTAAAAGAAAATGGCAAGTTATCCTCACATTTCCCCATTTTCCCATATTCCTGAATTTCGCGTCCATTTAGATTTGTCCCTGTCTAAAGTGAGTTAGGTTCCCTGTATCTCTCTTCTCTGACTGTGATGATCAAATCCATTAGCAATATTGGTGCTGCCCTGATAGTTGCTAAGATATAGGGAAAGGTAATGATAGATTGTCAACTGATTCTTTGGAGAAAGAACGTCTTACTGTGGGACTGTGCAGAGATGCAACGGTTTTTTCAGCCAGGAAGAGAAACTCAGGAGAGAAAATAATTTACAACACTGACCCCGTGCACGTTCCGTGTGGGGAATTCACTTGTTCCTGTCATTGGAAATTCAGTGGAGTTTCTGTAGATGCTTATCTCGGGTTTGCATTGTCAGCTGCGGGGTCTGGTGACCCCACTCTATACACTGCATTTACAGAGTGTCTGGGTCCATGGTAAACAAATGGAGATGAGGCTCCGCAGAAAGGAAGCTCTATAAATAGGGAGGTGCAGGACAGTGCATTATCTCTCCTGGGATTTACCGGGACATTTGTCTAAGCTGGACCAGGTGTCAGGAATGAAACCAATTTGTTTCAAAATTGAGGTTGTTACTGAGTTGTGTCCCCTCCTTCAGTATACTGTGCAGCCTCACACGCCAGTGGCAGGACTGTGCTGATGCTCATCATGAATTAAACTGGATTAATTCTGGAACTTTCCAGGCAGGAGTGAGTAACATATCCATCATCACCGGAGTGCAGTCCTCCGATATATTCACTGGCTGACAGAACCCATCTGTCCGCTGAGAGCAATATATTGTGTCCATCTCCCTGCGGAAGGTACAGAAAGTAACTTCCAGAAATACAAGGGAACAGAGTGACTGGTGAAAATGCGGAACAGAAGGAAATTAGAATTAATAAAAGGTACGACTTTCAAAATCTCATTGAATTTAAGGTAGGTATATTGCTGCATCTGATGAGCTACGTCCCAGAGTATTGAGGAGGTGGCAGTAGAGCTAGTGAAAGAATTGCTGATTATTCTTCAAAGCTGGTTAGATTCTGGAAAGGATCCTCCAGACTGGAAAGCAGCGACTGTAAACTTAAATATTTAAAACAGGACGGAGAGATCAAACAGCAAACTAAACAATGGTTAGCTTAATGTAAGCTGCGAGAAAAATATTGGAACCTTTTGTGAGGAATGTGATAACTAGAACTTAGAAAATAATGACATGATTCGGTAGTCAATCTAGATTCAAAAGACAGGAATTGGAAATAACAACCATATCATTTCCAGAATTTTGTCCATACGTTTATCTATTTCACTGATGTCCTTTGGTAAATAGATCTTGCGTTATTATCTGGTCTGGCTTAAGATTGCTTGGTTCTGTACTGCCTGAAAGAATGACCTCGCAGTAAATGACACTTGGTTAGGTCAACAAATGCTGCCCCTGTCAACGATGCATACATTCCAAGTAATAACAAAATTAAAGGTTAAATAAAGCAAAGAATGATGCAACAGATCAGAAACAATAAAGAACGAGAAAGTGCCAGACAAACTGAGCAGATTTGGCAGCCCCCTCGGGTCGAGAGAAAAATAGAAAAGGCAATTCGATTCTAATTACCATACATTAGAACTGAACACAGTTGGGAAATAGTGTGATTGATGTTGGTGACACCCAACATCTGTTATGAAGGGGAGAAGGACTGAGTTGAATAGATGGAGAAAGAGAGATAGAGAGAAAGAAGCAAAGGAATTGTTGATGATCAGCTGGGATGGAAATAAAAAATGAAATTAAACATTGCTTATGTTTCTCCTGTTCCCATATTACTGATAATCATCACCATGTAAGGTATATGTTAAAGTCCCTGTTTAAAGTTATTTATGTCTGTTTTTCTCTCTTCCCTGAGTGGGATCATCATCCTGTATTCATTAATGGGATGCTGGGCCAGTATTTAATTCCCTTTCCTCATTGTCCTTGAGAAGGTTTTGGTGAGCTGCCTTCCTGACCCACTGCAGTCTGTGGGCTGTTAGTAGTCAGTGCTGAGGTCCATGCGGTTTCTTTTCCTTTAGGCTTTGAAGTGACTGATATAACTGAGTGGCTGGCTTGGCTATTTCAAACTGCAACTGAGAGTTAACCACATTGCTGCGGGTCTGGAGTTACATATAAGTCCGACCCGCTGAAAATGGTAGATTTCCTTTCCTGAAGGGCATGAGCGTGCCAGGTAGGACAATCAACAATGGTTTCATTGTTTCATTTGATTCTTAATTCCTGATATTTTATTGAATTCAATTTCCAACAATTGCCTTTGTGGGATTCGGATCCGGTGTCTGGGTCATTACCTGATTCCCTGGATTAATATTCGGAGACAATACAGCTAGATCATCGCCTCCTCAGTATCTCCAATCAACTCCAATGGCAACAGTGATGTTGTTGTTGTTTGTGTGACTTTGCTTCATAAATAAATGATTGGCAAAAAATGCCATCCTTCGCATTTTGTATTTATGAGACGTCGAGATGATGGGAAGTCCTCTTGGTGAAAATAAGCTGAATGTCCTTGATCATGAGGCACTAACAGAATTCATACAGAGCAGTCGGGTACTGGCAGTTGGGACAAGATTCGGTTGGGATATCTGGTCGGCATGGACGGGTCTGTCCGAAGGATCTGTTTCCATGCTGTGCATCTCTATGACTCTATTACTCAGCAAGTAATCAGCACAATAAATGAGTAGGAGCGTTCATTACAAAATTATTAAAGTATAAGAGAGAAGACACCATCCTGCAGTTGTGAAGTGTACTTGAGACAGTATTTTCTTTCATTTATAATCAATGATCTTCTTGGTACAGAGAGACGGTGTGATAGATTTTCACCAGACTAATCCCTGCGGTGATGGTACCATGAGGAGAGTGTGAAGGAAATGAGCGTTTAATCTGTAAACACACAAAAAGAATAAAACGTGATTGCATTAACACTGGAGTGTTATGAATCAACACTCATTATTTCCAAAACAAAACACGGATAGCATTAGATATAACATGTTTTCCATGATATGTGTCTTCACATTTGGACAAATATATAGATAGGAAAGATTTAGAAGGAAATGGACCAAACGCGGGGTAATGAGGTTAGCATGGATGGACATTTTGATTAGCATGAACCAGTTTGTGCTAATGGGCCTGTCTCAGTGCTATAGGATTATATGACTAATGATAGTTTACAGATCTCTATGGAGCCCACATGTTGGTCGAGAGAGAGCTCCAGGTTCGGAATGAACTCTCGCCGTCTGGATGTACAATTGGTGTGTGACCCTGCATTGAACGTCATGTTGTTCACAAATCTGTCATCAGCCACACACTGATAGTATTAGCCATTCCCACCAGCTTCTGACCTCCATACAGAACACTAGCCTGTCTTCTCTGTCACAAACCAATCCTTCTTTTTTGCTAAAAGCTGTTCATTGGTTCAAGTAGACTCTGTCCTTGATGTTTTTCAGAGGAACAATAAAACGGGGCCAGGCTACGATTAGACACGAAAGGGATTTTCAGAGGCCTTTTATTTATATGTAAACAGTTGAAACTACAGGCCAAAGTCGTCATGCTTTAGGAGTGACCTGGATAATGAACGCGAAGTTGTCAGCTCTTTTAGCTAACCTAGCTGAGTTGAACTGAGCTGAGCAGTTTTCAGTTGAGTCTTGAACTAGGAAGTTCAACTGGGAGCTGTGTGGAAACGCTCTCTCTCTTCTGCCCTTCAGCTTCAACTTGGAAGCATGCATTCCATTATAACATTTTCTCAAGGAAGTTTGATTATTGGGCCTATTGTGTGTATTTGGAATAGCATATTTAAGTCTACCTGGATAGGTTGAATTCTGTAGGGGTTCTTTATTCTGTTCTGTGTGTTTCATTGTGTAATTTTGTGAATAACGTTTTTGTCTGATTTAAAATCTAGTAGTCACCCTAGCTAAATTACTCTGGGTAATTTTTATTGGATAATGACCAAAACAAACTGCGAAGTTATGCTCAGGGCTGCTTGCTTAAGAATGTTTTGAGTGGTCTGGCCTAGTCCATAACAGACTGGGGGCTCATTGCTGGATTTTTAACAGCGAGTGGGAGATGCTAGTGTCTTTATTTCGGGTATTAGTTTGATTGGGTTGACATTGCTTAGAATAGTAATGGCTATTTCAGTCGCCAAACGTTTCCTGGGTGTGCATGCAGTGACTTTGGAAATTTTACGATAAGTACCAAGTTGCAAGAATTAACGGAGAAGCTGGAATTGGAACTGACTGCATCTGTAAGGAAAGGAGAGATAATTACAGCAGTAGCTCGTCAATTAAACTTGCTGGGGAAACCATCAGAATCAGAGATGGCAAGAATTCAGTTGCAAATGAAACATCTTGAGTTAATGTTGAGAAGTAAGGAATGGGCGGTCAAAATGAAACATTTTACTTTCGATAAAATGCAGAAGAGGGGGGGAAAGAGTGCAGCAGAACAGAGAGTAAAAAGAAAGAATGACAATAGGGAATGAGAAAGAGAGAGCTTTTGAATAGCAAAAACTGACACTTAAAAAGGAAAATCAATATAAAAGGCTGGAGATAACGGCTGAGGGTGCGCTTAGTTAGGAAGAGAGTGAGAATGAGCAAGCCCCTGGTAGTCAGAAGCCTAGTGAGAATTTGTTTGAGTATGTTCAAGCATTGCCTCAGTTTGATGAGAAGAATGTGATGCCCTTTTCATCTCATTTGAAAAGTTGGCTAAACAAATGCAGTGGCCAGAGGCAATGTGGGTTTTGTTGATCCAAACGAAACTTGTTGGTAGAACTGGTGAGGTATTCACATCCCTGTCACAGGAGGTATCTGGGGAGTTTGAGGACGTTAAAAAAAACATTTTATCTGCTTAGGCAACCTTTCAGGAATCTAATGAGGGATCCTGATCAAACCTACACTGAGTTTGTAAGGATCAAACAGACTAATTTCAATAGTTCAATAAGAGCTTTAAAATACAAGCAAAGCTCTCATGCCCTTAGAGAGTTTAGTACTTGGAGGAATTCAAAAATTCACTGTCTGAAGTAATGCAAACTCAGGTGGAAGAGCAGAGAGCGGAAGCATCAAGGTTAGCTACTGAAATGGCTGATGATAATGAAGTGGTCCATAAAATTGGTTTGGCTTCCAGAACCAGTTCTGGTCTCTGAGGGACAGATATTGGAGCAAAGGGATATCCTCACGTGCAAAGGGAAAGGTAGATCACAGCGTAGATCATAAGGATAATTTACCACAGTAATAAAGAAAACATTTGAGGGGGGGGGCGGGGGGGGGGGGGGAGAGAAGTTAAAATACTATGGTGTTTTAATTTTAATAAACTGGGGCACACAAAATCACAGTGTTGATGGACTGGGAGAAAACCAGATGTAGGATAACTAGACAAACCTGGAAGTTTTCTTAGACTCGTAACAAAACGCATAAGGGAAGGTAGGCAACTGCCTCAGAGTGTACAAGATGATAAGAGGACGTGTCAAATCTGCATTAAAAAATTTGCATGAAAGGGTAAAATTCATTCACATAGGCCAGGAGTAATTGGTAAGGAGGTTCCAATATTAATTGACACAGGATCTTTTCAGTCTGTAATGCTGAGGGGTGAGGATTTATGCACTCTTGAGAGACTATTACCAGAAAATGTGCTGGTAACAGGAATTCATAGTGAGGAAAAAAATGCTCAGTTATGTAAAGTGAGACTAGAGAGTCCAGAAAAGAGTGGAGAATGTGTGGTAGGAGTACTGGACCCCTAACTCTCAGCTCCGGGAATAAAATTTGTCCTTGCAAATAATATAGCTGATTCACTGGTAGGCATGCTGCCTACTCTAGTTGAAAAGCCAGTAGAGATGCACGCAACTGAAGACCTGGAGAATGTTTATCCAGGAATTTCCCCTGATTGCGTGACCAGAAGATCACAGATGCACAGGTTCAAGCAGGATAAAAGCACAGATAAGGAAGCTGACGTAGAGTTATCCGAAAGTTTCTTTTTGATCAGATAAGTGGAACAGAGAAGGAGCAAGTTGGAAAACATGAACGTATTTTTAGCTCTGCTAAGCTGATTGAATTACAGCAGAAAGATGAGGAGTTACAAAAGTTATATAAAAAAATATTTAGCAAGAAAGAGAATGAATGTATTCCTGTGTGTTATTACTTAACAAATGATGTCTTAATGCGGATATGGAGATCAGCACACACTGAAGCAGATCAGACGTGGACAGAAATTCATCAAATTGTTTTGCCTGTTGGGTGTAGAAAGGAGGTGCTGCGAGTGGCACATGAGCTACCACTTGGAGATCATTTCGGGGTGAGGACATTACAAGTGAAATACAAAGATATTTTCACTGGCCTGGACTACACAAAGATGTCGTTGAATATTGCCAGACATCTCAAACATGTCACACAGGCAGTAATAAACATGCAACTTTAATACCTATTCCAGCATTTGAGGAACCTTTCACAAGAGTGTTGATAGATTGTGTAGGTCGCCTATCTGAAACAAGAAGTGGGAATAAGCATTTATTAACAATAATGGATGTGTCGACTAGATTTCCCGAGGAAGACCCATTATGCAGCATCACAGCTAAAAGAGTTGTAGAAAAAGATACTTATTTTTTAACTAGGTACGGACTACCAATAGAGATCCAGACAGATCAAACCTCACATTCGAACTATTCAAGCAGGTGATGGATAACTTTGGAATAAAGAAATTCAAATCTACTACGTAGTATTCGGAATCACAGTGAACATGAGCGAGATGGCATCAAACAGTGAAGACCATGTTGAGGGTTTATGGTCAGGATAATCCAGTTGCGATAAGGAAATTCCTTTTGAACTATTTATGATCAGAGACGCACGGAATGAATCGACCAAATTCAGACTATTTGAATAAATTTGTGGGCATGAAGTAAAAGGACCATTACCATTGGTTAAGGAGAAATTAATAAGTCAGAATTCAGAGACCACCCATTTGGACGATGTGTCAAATTTTAGGGAACGATTAAATTGGCTCGACAGCATTTAAAAATATCGCAGAATACAATGAAATAGGAAGTGGATCATAAATCACAAATTCGCAATTTTGCAATGGGGAATAAGGTATTGGTGTTACTTCCAGTAACAGTTGAGCCTTAATGTACCTTATCAACTTGGGAAGAAATTGAATGAGGTGAACTATATGGTACGGACTCCAGACAGGGTGAAATCTCACAGAGTGTCTCAAGTGTGTCAGAGTGTGTCCCATGCAGGGGCATGGGAACCTAGCCTGTAGCTTTAGGGTGCAGGACCTGGAGTGTAGGGAGGTTAGGAACATGGCATCATTCTCAAAGGAGGGTGCCTGTAAACAGGAAAATGGCTTGAAGTGTGTATACTTCAATGCAAGAAGTATACGAAATAAGGTAGGTGAACCAGCAGCGTGGGTTGGTACCTGGGATTTCGATGTTGTGGCTATTACAGAGACCTGGGTAGAACAGGGACAGGATTGGCTGTTGCAGGTTCCAGGGTTTAAATGTTTTAGTAGGGTCAGAGGTGGGGGTAAAAGAGGGGGAGGTGTGGCATTGCTTGTCAAAGATAGTATTACAGCGGTGGAAAGGATGATGGATGAAGACTCGCCATCTGAGGTAGTTTGGGCTGAGGTTAGGAATAGGAAAGGTGAGGTCACCCTGTTAGGAGTTTTTTACAGGCCTCCTAATAGTCCTTGAAATGTAGAAGAAAGGATTGCAAGGATGATTCAGGAGAAGAGTTGAAGTAATAGGGTGGTTTTTATGGGGGACTTTAACTTTCCTGATATTCAGAGGATTCTGAATTGGACATTCCTATATCAAATTGAACAATGAGTAAGTTGTCAAAAATTGGGATAACTTACTGATTTACCTTCCACAAGAAAAACATAGTGATCTGAAAGAGTTATTATGATATCGTGGAGAGATTTGCGGAAATAAACTGGGAAGTACGAACATAATTGTGCATGATGAAGACACAGGAGATATTGTTCCGATTAAGCAACATCCTTAAAGGCATTACCCTCTAAAGTTGGCACAGATTCAGAAGGAGATAGAGCACACGCTCCAAGATGGCATAATCGAAGTGAGTTACAGTCATTGGAGCTCATGTATAGCCATGGTGCCAAAGCCAGATGTTACCCAGCGGACATGTATGGACTATCACAAAGTCAACCTCATTACAAGACTGATGCATATCCAATTCCATGTTTGAAGATCTGTGTCGGAAAGGTGGGAGAAGCTAATTACATTTCTAAGTTGGACTTGCTCAGAGGCGACTGGCAAGGAGCTCTGACAGAGAGAGCAAAGGCAATTTCGGCTTTCATAACGCCAATTGGACTGTATCAGTTCAAAGTTGTCGCATTTGGTATGTAAAACGATCCATTCACATTTCAGCGACTGATAATAAGGTTATTGCCGGATTACCCAACTATGTGGTGTACATTGATGAGCTGGTGGTTTTTAGTCACTCATGAAAGGAACATTTACAGCATTTATCGGACTTGTTTGATTGACTTCAGAAGGCAGGCTTTGTGGTAAACCTAGCTAAAAGTGAATTTGAGAAAGCCCAAGTCACGTTCCTGGGTCACGTTATTGGACATGGACCAATGGCCCCATGAGATACAAAAACGAAAGTAGTTCGGGAATGTTCTACACGGTCGACAAAAAGAAATATGCAATACTACGGTTCCTGGGATTGACTGGATTTTACTGAAGGTTTGTGCTAAACCTTAAGCAGTGTGGCTGCTCCACTCACCGAATTGTCAAGGGCAAGAACTCTCAGTGGACAGAGGACTGTCAAGAGGATTTTACTGCCTAAAAACTGTGTTAACACTGCCCCCAGTACTAGCTACACTGTATTACACGAAGCCTTTAAAGGTGGCTATCGCTGCCAGTGATGTGGGTGTCGATCCGGTGTTCCTGCAGGAGAATGATGAGGGAATAGAAAGACCCATCGGGTATTTTTTCAGGGAAGTCGAACGTTCATCAACAGAAATGTTCAATGGTGGAGAAAATGACTTTAAACTTGGTGTTGGCATTACACCATAACTGTGTTTATATTACCAGCAATGCATCTGAGACAATCGCATACACTGATCACAACACATTAACATTTGTGGAAAAAATTAAGGACAAAAATGTCAGACTGTTTACATGGAGCTTATTGTTGCATCCATTCAATCTGACAATTGTGCATGTGGCAGGTCGTGAAAACGTGAAAGCTGATGAGTTATTGAGACTCGAATGAGATACGGAGCTGTTCGGTGCTGGGTATACCGCGGTCTGAATTTGCATGGGTTTGTGCACGTTTGAATATTTACAATTAATATAGTGTATCTGTCAGTTTTGAGACTACTAACTGGGTTTGAAGGGTTAAAAATGCAGCCACCTTTTAGCACTGATGGTTCTTTTTTTAAGGGGGGGGGGGGGGAGACATGTCACAAAGCAAGTCACTTTTTTGTCTAAAAGCTGTTCCTTGGCTCAAGGAGACTCTGCCCTTAGTTTTTTTCAGAGGCATAATAAAACGGGGCCAAGCTCCGATCAGTCTGGTTTGGTACAGAGATGAAAAGGATTTTCAGAGGCCTTTTGGAAACAGATGAGACTTCAGGCCAAAGTGGTCATGCTTTATAAGTGACAAGTATAAAGAACGGAGAGTGGTGAGCTATTTTAGATGAACTCGCTGAGCTGAACAGTTTTCAGTTGAGTCTTGAACTGGGAAGTTCAACTCGGAGCTGTGTGGAAACTCTCTCTCTTTTCTGACCTTCAACTTCGACCTGTAAGTTTGTGTTCCATTTATACTGGTTTTTATTGGGAGTTTGCTTATTGGGAAAGTTGTGTATGCTCGGAACAGCATAATTAAGTCTAGCTGAATCGGTTGAATTCTGTCGTGATTCTTTATTCTGTTCTTTGTGTTTCATTGTGTAATTTTATGAATAGAGGTTTTGTCTGTTTTAAAATCTAGTAGTCAACCTAGCTAAATTACTCCGGCTAATTTTCATTGTACACTTACCGAAACAAATTGCAAAGGTATATGCTGGGCTGCCTGTTTAAAAATGTTTTGAGTGTTCTAGCCTAGTCCGTAATATCTCGGAGATGGAAGGTGCCTCCTTGGGACTTGGTACAAACCAATCACTTTCCATCCTCATGATCGGCAAACCACGTTAACATAACACGTGTGCACCGTTAGCAATGGAGTCAGGAGGAACACTATGGAGCAGTCTGTCTGTGCAGTCTGTGCCTCATTGGTTTGTCGTGTTGCAGCAACAATGACATCCTCCTATTTCAGTGTAACAGTTTGGAGTGGCTGAATGGCCTCTTCTGTTCATGTGTCAGTGTCTCGAGGGACTGAATGTCTTCCTCCTGGCTCGAGGGCAGAGGTTCAAGGACTTCAATGGGCAACCCATGGTTTCTGGCTACCAGCACGTTGTGCTAACTAAACTCTATCTTCCTGAGTTATCGGAGACAAACAGAAGGCTGGAAGAACACAGCAAGCCGGGCAGCATCATGAGCTGGGAAAGTCAACATTTCAGGTATAACTGGCCTTCAGAACTGGGTTGGGGGTAGGAAGAGCTGCAGATAAAGAGGGAAGGGAGTGGTTGGGGTGGGGAGATCGGGGGATGGTAAGTTACGGCTATGTGGACACAAGTGGTGGGTACAAGCTGGTTGGGCGATGGGAGTGATGAATCCGGTTGGGAGCTGAAAGGTAGGGTCGTTAGGTGGAATGGAAGACATTTCAGTCACTTCCTATTTCAATTCTCTTTCCCAATCCCTTTCCGACATAGCCATCCTTGGCCTCCGCCATAACCACAATGAATCAAACCATAAACTGGAGGAACAAGATCTCATCTGTCACCTGTGCAGCCTACAATCCGGGACTCACATTGAATTCTCCCTTTCAAATAACCTCCCTTCCAATCCCCCGACTCCCTTCCCAAGCCCTCCCCTCCCTTCCATTCCTCTGAGCAAACTTTTGACCAGCTACCAACTGGATTCAGCACTCCCATCAACAACTCGCTGATACCCTTTATCTGTGTTCACTTATCCCCCACCTCGCCACTCTGCCTCTTCCTCCCTCACCCGCCACTTTATCTATAGACCCCCTTACTGCCATCCACAGTCCTGACGAAGGGTTATATCCAAAGCGTTCACTTCCCAACGTCTTGATGCTGCCTTGCTTATTCTGTTCTTCCAGCTTCCTACGTCTGTATTTTGGATTCCAACACCTGTTTTTATTTTAAATTGTCTTATTGTGTAATAGGCAGGAGTGAGTGAATGCATTGCGCCTCTTGTTATCCAATAGATCTGATGGGCTGAATGGCTTTCTTATATTGCTGTGAAACCAGCTAGAGATGCTGAAGGGGTTCCTCTTTCTTTAAACCGTGGGAATGTTTAGTGGCCAGCAGTGCTTTTGATTAATGTTACCTACACATTAACAGCACAAGCTTGAATGTTGTCCAGATTTGATACCTGAGTACCTTGGGAGGTGACTCATTGTTCTGAACATTGTATAATCTTCAAAGAACATCCCCACCTCTGATCGTATGACAGAGAGAAAGACATTGATGAAGCAGCTGAAGATGATTGTGCCAACGAAGCTCCCCTGAGGATTTCCCACAGAGATATCCAGAGACTGGGAGGATTGATGTCCACCAGCCCCATTGTGTTCTGAATTATCCAACCAGTGGGGAGTTTACAATTGATTCCCATCAAGTTCGATTTTGTTCAGTCTCCTTGACATCTTGCTTTATCAAATCCTGTCTTGATTTCATGGCCAGTCACTTTACGATGTGTTCATATCTTCTATCCATGTCAATAAGCCAAGGTATATGTGTGAGGAGTGTTTCCTTCTCTCCGGGGGTAGTAACGGTTGGAACCAGGCAGTTATGGGAGGCTACATCACTGAAATGTTTGGGGTGTGCGAGTGGGTGTCAATGGATTTTGAGCCGACTGAAAGTCGAGGGCGACAAAGAATTGGGCATGAAAGAGGAATTGCGGCCGAGTGCAGATCAGCCCTGACTTACTGAATAGAAGGGCAGGTCTGAGGGGCTACGTAGCCTGGTTTTATTCCAGTATACCCCATAGTCCAGTCACTTTGTGGCCTCTTCCTTTTCCCGTGTTACTGACTTCAAGTAGCTGAATAGACTGATCCTGTTGCTGTGCAACTGGATACTGGTGCTGCATGATCTGGTTACAGTTTTATAGGCCCTGGGGACTTACTGGCCTCCTCCAGTAATTGCATATCAGGCTCCAGGGGCTAGAAAGCCTCATTCTGTTCTGCTGTAACTGAAATCCATATTGACTAAACCTGCCGCCTTGGAGAAAGTGAGCACGGCTGATGCTGGAGTTCAGTGTCGAAAAGTGTGGCACTGGAAAAACATGGCAGGTCAGGCAGCATCAGAGGAACAGGAGAATCGATGTTTTGGACGTTCCTGATGAAGGGCCTATGTCCGAAACAGATTCTCCTGCCCCTCGAATGCTGCCTGACCTGCTGTGCTTATCCAACACCACATGTTTCGACATCTACTGCCCCTTTCAAGTCAATATTCCTGGTCACATTATCCAATTACTTTAAGAAAATTGTCAGGCATAAACTTCCTTGCATAAAGCCACACTTACTATTTCTAATCAAAGCCTGTCTTTCTAAATGCATGTACATCTTGTCCCTCAGAACCTTCTCAAATAACTTACCTACTGACCTGTAGTTCCAAGGCTTTTTTTTGTTCAGTTCTTCTTGAATAAGTGCACAATATTTTCTATCCTCCAGTCTTCTGCGACATTGCTTTAATGATGATCAACACTATAAGCCAGGGTCGCCGCAAATTCTTCTGGAGCCCCTTGAGGTCTTCTTGGATATATCAGATAAGGATCACGAGATTTATCAACTTTCAAACATCCCAGTACGTCCAAAATCTCCTCTACTATGATATGGATTGTCCCTAAAATATCACTACTAACTTCCTCAAGTTCTCAAGTCATCATGTCTTTCTCCATGGTTAATATTGAGTAGAAATATTCGTTGAGGACTTCAATCAACTCTGATAGTTCCACACATACTTGTCCAAATTGGTCTTTGAGGTTATTGTTTTTTTTCTTTTAATATATTTAAAGTACCTTTTTGGATTCATCCTAACTTTCTCAGCCAAGGCTCTTTCTTGCCCCTTTTCACCCTACTGATTTCCTTCTTCAGTAAACTCCTGTATCTCTCATATATCTCCAGGGATTCCATTGATCCCAGCTGCCTGTGCCTGAGCCACGCCCCAAGTCCGAACATGAACCTGAGGACCAGTTTTGTTCTTATCCATAATTAATAGAACTATGGTTAGTGGTCCCAAAGTGCTCCCCCACTATTAACTCAGTCACCAGTCATACCCTATTTACTATGAAAATTTCGAATTTTGCCCCTGCTTGAGGAAACTTTCCTGACGCATTTAACAGATTCTACCTCATCAAATCACTTAGCACTCTGGCTGCTCCAGTCTGTATAAGAAAAAAAAATCCCCTATTATGATAACCCTATTGTTCCTGCAGGTCTCCCTTTCTTCCCTGCATATTTGTTATTTTCATTCCTGTTGACTATTTGGGGGCCTACATTACAACCGCAATCACCTCTCCATTCCCTTCCTATTTCTAAACTCCGCCCACAAAGCCTCACTGGGTGATCCATCAGTTATTTTATCTCTGATTAATGATGTGGTTCTCCTCTTAATCAGAAATGCAACTCCCCCTCCCCTCCTTCCACCATCTCTGTCTCGCCGAACGCACCTGTTCCCTAGCACATTAAGCTGTCAGTCCTATCCATCACTTAGCCATGTTTCTGTGATGGCTATAATATCCCAGTCCCACGTACCTATCCACGCCCTGATTTCATCGGCCTTACCTGTCAGCGCTCTTGCATTGAAACAGATGCAATTTTATCCACAAGGCAGTACTTTCTCTCTGTCATTTCCCTGCATAACCTTACAATTTCTGATTACTGTATCTCCTTCCACTTTCCTCCTTGCTCTTGAAGATACCACCACCTGCCAATCTAGTTTAAACCCTCCCTTGTAACCCTAGCAAAACTGCCCGGCAAAATATTGGTGTCCCCTCCAGTGCATGTCTCAGACAGTAATCTTCCTCTCAGGAGATTATCACTGTCAAGGCTTTTTTTAAAAAAAAAAAATTCTCCGAGCTCTCTGTAATCACGCTGCAGGACCTGGTCTCTATTTCTACGGGTGTCATTTGTGCCAACATGCATAATGATTTCCGACTGCTACCCCTCCCCCTCCCACTTGGAGACATGCTGGACCCCAGCACCTGGGAAGTAACGCACCATCCTGGATTCCCGTTTGTGATCACAGAATCTCTGATCTTTCCCACTAACAATCGACCCTCCTATATTTAACGTCATGTTTGACTTTACCCTTTCCCGCTGTCCCCCAGAGCCAGAGATAGTACCACCAACTGGCTACTGCTGCTTTCCCCTGAACGGTCATAGCTCCCAACAATCCAAAATGGTCTACTTGTTTTCGAGGGGAATGGCTACAGGGGATTCCTGCACTCCCTTTGCCATTCCTGACGGTCGTCCATCTACTCTCTGCCTGGTACATGACAGGAAGCAAGGAACGCCTGTTGGATTAAATTGTGTTTATTAAATACAACAGGACTGACAGGTAAACTCAGGGCGATGAACGTTGGACTGGAATATTACAGTCATTATCTCGGTCAGAATCTCGGATTACCCTGAGTGCATTCTAGATCAGATTACTACAGTGTGTAAACAGGCCCTTTGACCCAACAAGTCCGTACCGACCCACTGAAGAGCAACCCAACCAGACTCACTCCCCTACACGCAACACTGCAGGTAATTTAGCATGACCCTTCACCTAACCTGCACATCTTTGGACTGTGGGCGGAAACCGCAGCACCCAGAGGAACCCCATGCAGACACGGCGAGAATGTGCAAACTCTACACAGAACCCTGGTCCCTGGTGCTGAGGCAGCAGTGCTAACTACTGAGCCAACATGATGCCCAGCTTCAGCTCCCTAACACAGTCTCCCAGGAGCTGAAGCTGGGTGCAGTGCCCACACGTGTAGCCATCAGGGCCGGTGGAAATCTCCCTGAGCTGCCACATCCCACAAGAGGAAAGTGTGACTGCCCTAACTGCCATCTCGACTGCTGTAACAATAAAGTTAAAAGAACTTTATTTGAGTTTACATGTACATTTTGCTGAACTGGAGCTGTCTGGAGCCTCTCGTTTGAAAGCCTTCCTGCTTACTCTGCTACAACGGCGTGTCTCTCTACACCTCCACATTTAATTTTGATCAGGGAAGGAAGGAGACACGACAGAGATGTAGTGTTTAGGCCTTCAGCTCTCCTTGACACCTGGCCCCTGACTATATGCTCTCCAATGCAGGTCTTTGCTTGGCCTTGGAGGGTGTCTTGCTGAGGTCTTCCTTCTGGTAGTGGTGACTCTGTCGATGCAAATCCTCACCCCGACAGGCAATCCGTGTTATCGCAGTCCTCTCATACTTTCTATCTGTTAGTATCGCGTTTAGGAATTCCTTGAATCCCTCGTTTGCATTCCAAACTGTGTCTCACTCCATAGTGAGAGAGGTTGATGTTCTTGAGAATACAGGGCTATTGGAAAAGAACACCATTAGACACAGGGGCAACAATATGTCTGTCCGCTCACTGAGTCTGCTTTTCCTTCGATTAGGTTATATTTATTTTGTTAATCCCCCATTCCACTTTCCTGTGATTTCCCTGTAACACTTGTATAAAAATCTGTCTGTCTCAGCCTTAAAGATATTTAATGATCCAGCCTCAACAGTCCTCCGAATTTTCTACAATCGTTTCCCTCTCACTAATGTGAGACTTGGTGGTCTCTAATCTGGTGATTTGTCCACTCTATCTTGCATAAACTTCCAATTCTTCCTTAGCTCCTCCAAACTGAAGACCGATTCGTAGGATGTGTTTAACATATTCTCTCGCTAATACTCCCATTTTTTTCCCCGCGTTATCCTCTTCCCCTTAATAAACCAAAAAAAGTGACTTTGGATTCTTGCTAATCTTACCCGCTAATGTTTTATCACCCCTCCTTCTGCTCTTCCATTGAGTTTTTAAATTTAGTCCTACACTTTCCATATTCTTTTAGGACTTGCATTGACCTGCTCACTTCGTACCTGCTTTAAGCTTCTCTTTCCTTTTTCATCCTGTTCGGGATTTGCGTCGACATCTGAGGTTTTCTGGGCTTATTTTCCTAAATTTTATCATCGGTGTAACATGCTGGGCCGACACTGTCATCAATTCAATTTTAATCAAATTATCCATCAACCTCCACCTCACCTTATTCAGCTACAGTTTCACCCAGAAGCAACTGCACTTTGGCCAGATCCTGTCATTTTTTCCATAAAACCTGTCTCCCCAATGCAAAAAGCTTTTATTTTTCTAACATTTTTTGGGTCTTTTCCTCAGCAAAGTCAAAATGTGTGATGTCACGGTCACTGGTCCTATAATGCTCTCCCACTTCTGCCTGGAACAACTGACTGGCTTCGTCCCCACAGTGAGGCCCAGCACTGCACTGCCCATTGTTGTATCTGCTCTATGTTAATATAAGAAGCTCTGTGGAATAAATTTCAAAACATCTGCCCCCGCTTAAAAAAGTTATCACTGACCTAATGAATATTTGGAATTGACATGTCTGAATATAATGATCCTATTATTGTTTTTACATACTTCAATATCTTGGTTATATACCTTTTCCCTTACTTTCCTTTAGCTGGGGGGGTCTAATAATATGTCACTAGCAGTGTTTCTGTCATGGTTTTGATCCTGAGCTCTAACCACCAAGCCTCTTTACAAGATCCTTTCAAGATATCGTCCCTTCTTACGCCAGTAACTGACTCCATAATTAATAAGGCAACACCACCTCCTCTTTTACCCACTCTCCTGCCCTGACTGTAGTTCTGGTACCACAGAATATTGAGTTATCAGCCCTGACCTCCCTCAAACACATCTCAGAAATGGCAAAAATGTCACACTTCCACATGTCACCTCGTTTCCTTATCATATCTGTCTGCCTGATAATATTACCAGAATTAAGATAAAGCACATCCAACCTGAAATATAATCACCTGGAATACTCTGTACCTCGGAGTTCTTCAGTCATTCACTGTTCGTTAACAACCTGTTCAATTCATGAACCTAAACTGTAACTCTGGGAATGAATGAATATTTGTTGAATTTTAATTTCGTTTTTAGTAAATGTGTTCATCAAATGCAACTTTCCAGAACTGAACAGTCAGATCCAGATACAACGATTTTCTGCTGAATATTTCCGTGCTCAGTGTGCAGAGGGGACAGCCCTCAGTAATAGAGAAAGTGAGGACTGCAGATCCTGGTGATCAGAGTCGAAAATTGTGCCGCTGGAAAAGCACAGCCAGTCAGGAGTAACAGAGGAGTAACAGAGCCAAAGCTTTGGGCATCTGCCATTCCCATGTTTCCCATTCCATAATACACAGGATATCTGGAACCATACTTGTTCAGGAATACAGCACTGTCCAGAGCCCTGAAATGGAAAGCAGTCAATCAGTTGGCTGGACAGGGAGTAAACAAGTTGAGGTGAAATACAGACTGATTGAAGCACAAACACAAGGATAGATAATTACCTAGGCCAGAAGGGAAACACCCTAGGTTACTACAGGAAGAGAGGCAAGAGATTTCTGTGCATTTAGCGATTTTCTTTGCGTCATCACTCTCCAATGGAGAAGCGTCGCATGATTGGAGGGTGGCAAATGTTACTCCCTTGTTCATGCAAGGAAACAAGTATTGTCCTTAGAATGACAGACCAGTCAATCTTATATAAGTATTGGGCAAAATATTGGAAAGGATTCTGAAAAATCATAGTTTGATAAGAAATTGTCAGCATGGCTTTGTGAGGGGCAGGTCATACCTCACAACACTTACTGGATTCTTTGAGGATGGGATCGTGGTAGTTTCATTCAGAAAGTAAAGAGGCATGGTATACAGGGAGATCTATCTGTCTGGATACAGAATTGCCAACCCCGTAGAAGACAGAGAGTGGTGCTAAGTGGGAAGTATTCAGTGTGGAACTAGGTGAGCAGTGGTGTTCCGTAAAGATCGGTTCTGGGACCTCTGCTGTTTGTGACTTTGATACATTACTTGGATGACGAAGTAGAAGGGTATGTTCATACGTTTGATGATGTAACACAGGTTGGTGGAATTGTGGATAGTGTGGAGGTCTGTTCTAGTTTGCAACAGGACATTGACAGGATGCAGGACTCGGCTGCTAAGTGGCAGATCATGTTCAATATGGAAAACTGAGATACGATTCATTTTGCAAAGACGAATGCAGAATACAGGGTTAAACGCAGGATTGTTACATTGTGGAGGAACAGGGGGATCTAATGGTCCATGGCATCGCTCCCACAAAGTTGCTACCCAGGTTTATAAGGTTGTTAAGAATGTGTGTGATGTGTTCACTAGCTGAGGGATTGATTTTAAGAGCTGCAAGGTGATGCTGCAACTCTATTGCGCCCTGGTGAGACCACACTTAGAATATTGTGATCAGTTCTGGTTGCCTCGTTATAGGAAAGATGTGGAAACTTTGGCGAGGGTGCTGAGGAGATTTATCAAGATGCTGCCTGCACTGGAGGGCATATCTTACAAAGATAATTTGAGGGAGCTAGGGTGCTTTCCTCTTTGGAACGAAGAAGAATGGAAAGTAACTTGATAGGGGTGTTCAAGATGATGAGAGGTATAGATAGAATGGATAGCCAGAGAATTTCTCCCAAGGTGGAAATGGCTCTCGACGGGGTATGATTTTAAGGTAATTGGAAAAAGGTTTAGGGGAGATGTCAGAGGTAGTTTCTTTACACAGAGAGTGGTGGGTGTGTGCAATGAACAGCCAGCAGTTGTGGTAGAGTAAGCGACATTAGGGCTATTTAATTGGATAGGCACATGAATGATAGCATAACGAAAGGTATGTAGGTTAGTCTGATCTCAGAGTAGAATAAAAGGTCGACAGAACGTCAAGGGCCGAAGGACCTGCACTGTGCTGCACTGTTCTATGTTTCCAGTTTCACCCAGCTTGTGGATTCTCATCAATTGTTGATTGTGTGAGGGAGTGATGTGTGTGAGATCAGGAAGCTTTGGAGGGGTGTAAGGCCAAAACCTCCAGTTATGGTGTGCATTGTTACAGTCACCTGAAAGCCAGTATAATATGTGTGTTTACTTAGAACAGACGGAATCCGCCAAGTTCAGTTATTAATGTGATTTTTGGATTGCCGTTTGCTGATGGTTACTTCACATACATCCTACTGGGTGATCCATGTAGTAATCTCTGACCATTCACAGAGATTTTATTTTATTTTGATACTGGAGAATGTGAAGGTGACATTTATTAGATATGGATTTAGAGGTTTCTTTGTGAGACAAAAGGCACTGCAATAGATTGTCAACTTGTTAACGTCTTCTCCCATGTCTGATCCGGGGTGCAGTTGTATGGAGTCTGGGAGGTAGGTCAGGTTTCATCACCGTAGGTAACTTGTATGGTGTGATTCTGGCTCTCCATGTCAAAACGTCTGCTCTCTGGGCCAGGCTCTGACTGAAGTTGAATTTTAAAGATTGGTTGCTGGTCAGCCATTAGTATTTAACCTCTACAACATTTGAACTTACACTAAGACCAGTGATAGTCTGTTGGCGGGTTCTCCCCCTGCCCAAGGTGGATTCCAAATTATTTGTTTTGAAGTAATGTTTGGCTGACTGTCCTGAACCAGGTTAGAAGCTCTATGCACAGATTTTGGAACAGGCCACTGAGTCTCTCTGTATCACAGGCAGCTGTGAGTTCCAATAACACTGTAAATGATATCAGATAAATTGGAAGCAAGTTTCAGCATAGCTCATTGCATGGTGTTGAGTTTACTGACCCGAACAATAATCGGATGTTTGCTATATTTCATGAATTGGGCAAAAATAAGATGTGAATGATAATCATTCAACTGAACCATAATCACTTACATTAATTATGTTGATTCTATATTTATGGAACATAAACATAAACTCCTGTCAAGAATTTCTAATACAGAAATAAGCATGTACATTTTATTTTATCGAAGAAAGAACATAACTCGTGTGCTGATCAGAATTAGATAATCAATGTCAAAATTCAAAGCAATGTTTTGCTACTCCAATTTTTTTTATGGTTGCCTTCTGAATGATTACATGTTGTACATACAAATAGAATTAGCTTTCTTATACATTTATATATGAACAACCAGTTTAATTTCTCACTGAGATGTACGATCTTCAGCTATTTGCCAGCAATTTAAAAATGGTAATGATTCAACATGGACTATGAATATTAAACTAAATAAATTATTTGTGTTATCAAATTTTCATGAACAATAATTTGAAAACTTGCATTTTTTTTAGAATGAATGGTGTTTAATATGAAATTTGGACTGAGAAAAGAAAACCCACGAACATAATATCGTGTCAGTGAAAAGTCAAAGCTTTCCAAAGAGTTTTGTGACAAAGCAATGATGTATTTGTTTTAGTAATTAGAATACAATATGTAAAATATTCATGTTCTGAGTAATAATTAAACTTCATAATGAAGCTGACCTTGCAATACTTGCATTTCAAATGCCTATGCTGTACTAAATAATCACATATTTGCCAGCATTTACACAGTGAAATAATCGGATACTGACTTTTATTCACAGCTGGCACATGATAGAGTAAAAATCATTAAAGTACAGAAGGAATGCATTGGCCATTATGTATGCATCAGTTCCAAAAATGTCTCCCAAGCACGTCCCATTTGCCACCCCTCTCTCTGTTGCCCGTTAAATTCATAATTTCCAAATATATATCCAGTCCTCTTTTGAATCTTCATCCACAACTTTCCCAGTCATGTCAATTCCAATTCTTAACAACTGTCTAAATAAAGACGTTTTTCCTTATTTCCCTCCTAGCTCTTTTGCTGACAACCTTGAAATTAGAATTCCTTGATGCTGTAATGCCAACTAATAGAGTATTCTTTTCCTACTCTGCAACTTTTTTCATACTTTTGACCACCGCAATAAATTAACATCTTTGTCTGTTCTGCTCCTGGAACAATAAGCCTTGCAAGAACTATAACAAACTCTACAACGGAAAAACAAGCAGAAAACTAGTCACCAGAATATATGAACATCAACTAGCCACAAACTACATGACTCAAACACTAATTTCTTATGTACTGATGAGGAAGCACGCCACTTTGACTAAGTCTGTATATTCATTCTAGGACAGGCCAAACAGAGACAAACACAAAAATTCCTAGAAACATAGCATTCCAACTGGAACTCCATCAGCAAATACATCAATTTTGATTCCATTTACCACCCTCTGAGGAAAACGGCCGGAAATTACATCGTCGACTCAGGAAATTACATTATCAACTCGAGGAAACCGAAACACTTAAATAGAAAGTGGGAGATAACACTAGCACTTCACAGGAGGCTCACTCACTGGGTACAGTCAATGGAACAAACCAGGAACTGTCCTTAACTATTGCTTCAGAATATATCTGAGAATTCGTGACTGACACCACATAGCATAATTGAATGAAAATGCGAGCCTGCACCACCAAGTGCATATCCAAAGGCTTTTTGAAATGTTTGTGAGATTACCTGATAAATCACCAGCCGAGGCAATGCATTCCAGACACAAGTCACCTTGGACAGAACGGCGCCTCAGTGGCTAGCACTCCAGCCTTCGAGCGCTGGGGACTCAGGTTTCATTTCAGTCTTAAGTGACTGCCTGTATGGATTTTGAACATTGTCTGCGTGGATTTCGTCTAGGTACTCCGGTTTCCTCCCAAAATCCAAAGATGTGCAGGTTAAGTGAATTGGCCATGCTAAATTGCCGAAAATGTTCAGGGATGTTTAGGTTAGGTGCATTAGTCAGGGGTAAATATAGGAGGAACATGTTTAGGTGGGTTACGCTTTGGAGGGTCAGTGTGGATTTGTTGGACTGAAGGGGCCTGTTTCCACACATAGGAACTTTATATTCTATGTCTGTGCCTCCCTCTCTGTTCAATACAGACTCCACAAACCCTCTCTCAATCCCCTGTCTTTCAATCTAAGTATTTAGCCCTTTGTTTTTGACCCTTCGAGTAAGGGAAACAGCTGCTGTCTGTTCATCCTTTCCATACCTTTATGCTCTTGTACACCTGTACCAGGTTCCCTCCTCAAACTTCCCTGCTGCAAAGAAAAAAGGAGCAAGTTTAGCCCTCGCCCTTCAAAATTTGAGTACTCACTTGTCTTGTTAATTCAGATGTGCATCATCTCACATTTATCAGTGTTAAACTTCATCGGCCATTAATCTGGAAACAGAAATTACCTGTTTATATCGTCCTGTAGCCTAACTCTTTCCTCCTCACTGTGAAGAACTCGGCTAATCTTTGTGTCATCCCAACTTTAGTTATCATTCCAAGGCTATCCATCTTCCACATTCTCACCATCATCATTTATGAATATCACAAACAAACCTTGATTTCCTTCCTGTTCTCCAGATGTTATTCACAAAGGAATAATTAAGAATTCCAGTCTCTTGTTGTTCTTATTTTGGGAAATTTACAGAGTGATGTAGTTAACACCTATTATGAGTGTGCTGCAAATACCATTTTCGACACAAAGGTAAATTTACCTTTTACACTCTGTCCCTCAGCATGTCTGATTCATAAAGCTTGTAACTAATTTAGCATGAACTACGGTTTTGGCCCCTTGCACTGGAACATCAGCCTTTTGTGTGGCACTGTCCTTTGTAACAATAGTTAGAAGTGAAGAAACTTTTCATCTGCAGGATGGACACAGATTCATTGCTTGAATCAGTTAATGTGATGAGGAGAAATATTCAATTAAATTCTATGTTATGGACAAACTGCAGGAGATCAAATCATATTCTCATGTCTACCTTAAATTGGAAGCAAATACATACTGTTAATAAAATTCAAAAATGTTGAGACACAACACCAGGGGAGAAAAAAAAAACCCACGTCACCTGCATTTGATGGAGATACAAAACCACAGAGTGAATGGACAATATGATAAAGAATCAAGTGATAGAAAAGGAAGTACGTCAAATCTTAATTTTCAATATAATCAGACCCCAATTTTCCTGAACAGTGGTGGTTTTCACCCAACCTCACTTTTACAAAAACAAGCTTTACCCAGTCACTAAAACTTCACTAGCCATTCTTCCTCCCCTTCCTACTCTTTCTTTACACTCCTACTTCCGTTGAACTACCCCTTCTGCTGCCACATACTCTTCCACTGATGATAGCTCTTCACACCCTTCTTCTGCCACTCCCACTGTAATTTACACCAATTCCCTAGACACTCCCACTTCCACTAGCCATCCCTTACCCGTTTTTGCTTTCCAACTGGGGTGAAGGGAGCTCCTGGCTTCTGTGCTGCTATTGGTCATCAGTGAATGATGAGATTGAGATGATCAATGCCCAATGTCCAATAGTGTATGTCTGTCAGTGTCTAATGCACCGTGAATAGGGCGGTTTTTTTCCCCATACAGAGTGGAACTTTTTTTCTGTCTCTCTGTCACAGCGCTTAACCAAACAGCCTCATCCCAAATAGGAAACACCTCTCCTCAGAATCAGAAGTCCATGTATCTGTTTGTCCTTAAACGTTGCGAGGACAGTGACCACGTTGCTCAATAAGCCGTGTTCTATCCTTTTTCTTTTTAGTATTTTAACTGATTTTCCAATGTCAGTTGAGGTGAGATCAGAGTAACTTCCCTTGCCATTAAAGTAGCATTTGAGTCATGTAGCATCATTCACCCTCAGCAAATTGTGGTTAACGGGAATCAGAGGAAATTCTGTGCTGGTAATTTCCTCAATGAACAATGACACCTTCCCCAGAGCTATTGGGAATGACAAATAAACTCTGCCATTGCTAGTGCCTTCCAAAATCATGGATGGATTTGTTTTATTAATAACATCAAGATACATTTAGTTTTCACAGTTTGGTCTAAAGTCTCAGAAAGTAAGACCTTGCTGGTTGAGTGTCACCCCAATGAAATCAGAGCATTACAATAAGATAACGATTCCGATTATTTTCAATCATTTACTTTCTGAGGACTGATCGTGCGATGTCACTGCCACTGAGATCAACATTTTCTCTGTCCACTAGCATCACATCACATTGGCTCAAGGCTGCACCATTCCCCAATTTTACTTCATTCTCCAGCTCATTTGCCATGCTCGCCAGATATACGAGGCCCACAAGATGGAATAACTTAGAGATGCCCGTGAGCCTCTGGAACCTGCCACCCCACCCATGCCATGCAATCTGAGCCCATCCCCTCCCCCAAGCCTGTCGTGTATTCACCATCCCTCCTAACCTTCCACACTCTAATGCTGAATGTTCTGTACTCAGCAAAGTTCTCAGCTTTATCCCTCTGTGCCCCACTTTAATGAATTTCAGGAACGACATCATGTTGAAATCCTCTTCCAACATCTTCTCCTCGGTGTCCATTTCTTTGGGCAAGAGTCCACTCCCCATCCCATAGACCCTTCGTCCAGCTCCAACAGTCTCCCTCCCCCTGGACCCATTCCTCTGGCGTTTACTTGAGCTCAATCTGTTCATTGAGAACGCTCCATGGGAGTTTGGTTGTCTTAAATTCTCTGTATCCCCCTCACCCTATCCAACCTATCACCATCTGAACAGACTGTACTTTGTATGCTTCGATCCAACACTGACTATGTTATTTAGCCTGTGCCAATAAGGTTGGCGCTGCTGTAGCCTGGTGGACTCACCTCGACATTTCAGAGGCTGAGTGCCAGCTCTCAGATACCTCCACGTATCACCTGCTGGTCCATAACCCTACCATGGCACATCAGGTTATTTTATTTACTAAATCTGACCAAATTTCATCTGGAGATTCCCACTCACTACCCCACCGCCCCCCCTCCCCGCACCCACTCACCCCCACCTAACAGTCCCGAAGCTGATGGTCCTCTGAAAGCAGAGTTCGCTTTTATCTCCTCCTGAAAATCCACAAACAGATCTGCCCATGCAGACCTATTGCTTCAGCCTGCTCCTCCCATACTTGGGCCTAAGTTATACCTGTTCCTTCATGGGGTACGTAGATAATTCCTTGTTCCAGTTCTATTCCAGCCCCCAATCCACAACTCTTTCTCCAATACATAGATGATATCATCGCTGCTGCTCCTCTCTCTTGTCAATAATTGGAAAAGTTCGTCGTTTCCAATTTTCACCTTTCCCTCACTTTCACCTGGTCTACCTCTGACTCCTCCCTTCCTTTCCTCTACATCTCTGCTTCTACTTCTGGGGATAGGCCGGTCACTGATATCCACTATTAAACTACCGACTCCCACAGCTACCTGGAGTATACACCCTCAAACCCTGTTTCCTGCAAATACTCCATTCCATTCTCCCAGTTCCTCCGTCTCCACTGCATTGCTTCTGATGATGTCAGCTTCAAAAATGTGGCCTCTGAAATGTCCACCTTCTTCCTCAACCGAGAACCCCCCAGCATTGTGATTGACAGGGCCCTCAACCAGTTCTGACCCACCTCATGCACTGCTACCCTCAGCCTCTTTCTTCCCTGCTGCAACAGCGTTAGCGTTCCCCTTGTCCTTACTTAACATCTCACCAGCATTCACATGCAGAAGATCATCAGTCTGCATTCCCCCACCTCCAGCGAGATGCCATCACCAGACACATATTTGCCTCATCTCCCTTTTCCACTTTCTGAAGTGACCATTTTCTCCAGGACACCCTGGTCCGCTCGTTATTCACTGCCCACACCTTCCCCCCCACCCCCCCCCCAACACACCATCTCCCCCAGCCCCCACCACAGGTACACTTCACTTTCCCCTGCCGGAGGTGTTACACTTTCCAATTTACCTCCTCCCTCGTCACGAACCAAAGGCCAAACATACCTTCCAGGTGAAGCAGCATCCTACCAACATTTCCCACAATCGGGTCTGCTACATTCCCAGCTCACATTGTGGTCTGCTCTGCATTGGGGAAACTAAAGGTGGACTGGGTGACTACTTCACAGAATATCCAAGCTGTAACTATGCAAAAGACTCTGAGTTTCCAGTTGCCTGCCAGTTTAATACCCCATCCTGTTCCCTGGCCAATATCTCTGCGTCAGGCTTGCTGCAGTGTTCCAGGGCATTTCAACGCAATCTGGAAGGACAACACCTCATTTTCCGCGGGTGGACCCTGCAGCCCTTCAGACTCAAAGTAATGTTCCATAATTTTAGGGACTGAACTCCTCAATGCCTCCTACCCATACCTCGGCCTAGTTCTCACATGACCTTCCATTACTCACCCGCTGTTGTTAGCTACTAACAGTCTTCATTAACAGCTATTCAGCTTCTGCTGTATATTAAACAACATTTTAAAGGCTACATCCATTCTGAGGAAGGGCCACTGAACTAGAAACGTTAATTCTGATTTCCCTGCACAGATGCTGCAGACCTTTTGCAGCAACTTCGGTTTTTGTTTCAACAATGTTTCACAATGTTTTTATATCACAACGCAATACGTCATGGATATTTGGAGCTCTGTCAAACATAGGAACATTGTAATTTCTCATTTAATGTCCATAAACAAATATTCGAGATTCAACTGAGACAGCAGCTTTGCTTGTATCGTTCAGATCAGTCAATTTGTCACAGTTCAGAAAGAAAACGAAGTCGATAGAGGAAACTCAGCAGGTCTGGCACCCTCTGAGCAGAGATACACAGAATTAACCTTTGATTTCAATCTGACTTTTTCAGAACGGTGTCACATCATATTCGATATGTTAACTCTGTTTCTCTCTGCAGATACTTCCTCATCTGTTGCGCTTCTAGCATCATTTTCTGTTTGTATTTCATGTTTCCGTATCACTATATTTCATTTT